>NC_052166.1:67785284-67876386 GCF_902713615.1 Scyliorhinus canicula
CCCATCCCGCACACACACATTACACTCCCCACACACACTCATCCCAGCCACACACACATATTACACTCCCCCACACACACTCATCCCAGCCACACACACACATTACACTCCCCACACACACTCATCCCAGCCCCACACACACATTACACTCCCCACACTCATCCCTGCCGCACACACACATTACACTCCCCACATACACTCATCCCAGCCGCACACACACATTACACTCCCCACACACACTCCTCCCAGCCCCACATACACGTTACACACCCCACACACACTCATCCCAGCCCCACACACATTACACTCCCCCCACACACTCATCCCAGCCGCACACACACATTACACTCCCCACACACACTCATCCCAGCCGCACACACACATTACACTCCCCACACACACTCATCCCAGCCGCACACACACATTACACTCCCCACACACACTCATCCCAGCCGCACACACACATTACACTCCCCGCACACACTCCTCCCAGCCGCACACACACATTACACTCCCCGCACACACACCATCCCAGCCCCACACACACATTACACTCCCCACACACACTCATCCCAGCCACACACACACATTACACTCCCCACACACACTCATCACAGCCGCACACACACATTACACTCCCCACACACACTCATCCCAGCCGCACACAGACATTACACTCCCCACACACACTCATCCCAGCCACACACACACATTACACTCCCCACACACACTCATCCCAGCCGCACACACACATTACACTCCCCACACACACTCATCCCAGCCGCACACACACATTACACTCCCCACACACACTCATCCCAGCCGCACACACACATTACACTCCCCACACACACTCATCCCAGCCACACACACACATTACACTCCCCACACACACTCATCCCAGCCACACACACACATTACACTCCCCACACACACTCATCCCAGCCCCACACACACATTACACTCCCCACACTCATCCCTGCCGCACACACACATTACACTCCCCACACACACTCATCCCAGCCGCACACACACATTACACTCCCCACACACACTCATCCCAGCCCCACACACACATTACACTCCCCACACTCATCCCTGCCGCACACACACATTACACTCCCCGCACACACACCATCCCAGCCCCACACACACATTACACTCCCCATACACACTCATCCCAGCCCCACACACACATTACACTCCCCACACACACTCATCCCAGCCGCACACACACATTACACTCCCCACACACACTCATCCCAGCCCCACACACACATTACACTCCCCACACTCATCCCTGCCGCACACACACATTACACTCCCCGCACACACACCATCCCAGCCCCACACACACATTACACTCCCCATACACACTAATCCCAGCCCCACACACACATTACACTCCCCACACACACTCATCCCAGCCACACACACACATTACACTCCCCACACACACTCATCCCAGCCGCACACACACATTACACTCCCCACACACACTCATCCCAGCCCCACACACACATTACACTCCCCACACACACTCATCCCAGCCGCACACACACATTACACTCCCCACACACACTCATCCCAGCCCCACACACACATTACACTCCCCACACTCATCCCTGCCACACACACACATTACACTCCCCGCACACACACTCATCCCAGCCGCACACACACATTACACTCCCCACACACACTCATCCCAGCCACACACACACATTACACTCCCCACACACACTCATCCCAGCCACACACACACATTACACTCCCCACACACACTCATCCCAGCCCCACACACACATTACACTCCCCACACACACTCATCCCTGCCGCACACACACATTACACTCCCCACACACACTCATCCCAGCCGCACACACACATTACACTCCCCACACACACTCATCCCAGCCCCACACACACATTACACTCCCCCACACTCATCCCTGCCGCACACACACATTACACTCCCCGCACACACACCATCCCAGCCCCACACACACATTACACTCCCCATACACACTCATCCCAGCCCCACACACACATTACACTCCCCACACACACTCATCCCAGCCGCACACACACATTACACTCCCCACACACACTCATCCCAGCCCCACACACACATTACACTCCCCACACTCATCCCTGCCGCACACACACATTACACTCCCCGCACACACACCATCCCAGCCCCACACACACATTACACTCCCCACACACACTCATCCCAGCCCCACACACACATTACACTCCCCACACACACTCATCCCAGCCACACACACACATTACACTCCCCACACACACTCATCACAGCCGCACACAGACATTACACTCCCCACACACACTCATCTCAGCCACACACACACATTACACTCCCCACACACACTCATCCCAGCCGCACACACACATTACACTCCCCACACACACTCATCCCAGCCCCACACACACATTACACTCCCCACACTCATCCCTGCCACACACACACATTACACTCCCCGCACACACACCATCCCAGCCCCACACACACATTACACTCCCCATACACACTCATCCCAGCCCCACACACACATTACACTCCCCACACACACTCATCCCAGCCACACACACACATTACACTCCCCACACACACTCATCCCAGCCGCACACAGACATTACACTCCCCACACACACTCATCCCAGCCGCACACACACATTACACTCCCCACACACACTCATCCCAGCCGCACACACACATTACACTCCCCACACACACTCATCCCAGCCACACACACACATTACACTCCCCACACACACTCATCCCAGCCTCACACACACATTACACTCCCCACACACACTCATCCCAGCCGCACACACACATTACACTCCCCACACACACTCATCCCAGCCGCACACACACATTACACTCCCCACACACACTCATCCCAGCCCCACACACACATTACACTCCCCACACACACTCATCCCAGCCGCACACACACATTACACTCCCCACACACACTCATCCAGCCCCACACACACTCATCCCAGCCTCACACACACATTACACTCCCCACACACACTCATCCCAGCCGCACACAGACATTACACTCCCCACACACACTCATCCCAGCCGCACACAGACATTACACTTCCCACACACACTCATCCCAGCCACACACACATTACACTCCCCACACACACTCATCCCAGCCGCACACACACATTACACTCCCCACACACACTCATCCCAGCCGCACACACACATTACACTCCCCACACACACTCATCCCAGCCCCACACACACATTACACTCCCCACACACACTCATCCCAGCCGCACACACACATTACACTCCCCACACACACTCATCCCAGCCCCACACACACATTACACTCCCCACACACACTCATCCCAGCCGCACACACACATTACACTCCCCACACACACTCATCCCAGTCGCGCACACACATTACACTCCCCACACACACTCATCCCAGCCGCACACACACATTACACTCCCCACACACACTCATCCCAGTCGCGCACACACATTACACTCCCCACACACACCATCCCAGCCGCACACACACATTACACTCCCCACAGACACTCATCCCAGCCCCACACACATTACACTCCCCACACACACTCATCCCAGCCCCACACACATTACACTCCCCACACACACTCATCCCAGCCCCACACGCACATTACACTCCCACACACACTCATCCCAGCCCCACACGCACATTACACTCCCCACACACACTCATCCCAGCCCCACACACACATTACACTTCCCACACACACTCATCCCAGCCGCACACACACATTACACTTCCCACACACACTCATCCCAGCCGCACACACACATTACACTCCCCACACACACTCATCCCAGCCGCACACACACATTACACTTCCCACACACACTCATCCCAGCCGCACACACACATTACACTCCCCACACACACTCATCCCAGCCAACAAGATGGCAGTGGTTGTGCCGGAGCGCGGCCCATACAGCTGATGGGCCGGCTGGGGCCAAAGGGCACCCGGGGGTGGGTTGCCCTAGGGGAGGTGGGGGTGGCATACGACCCAAGGCACTAAGTTGACAGTGGGCTGTCAGCGGCGTGCGCAGCTGCATGGCTGCTTTGCCGGCTGCGGCAATGGTGTGCCGTGCCCGTCCACCCCGACCCCACAGCCCACCTCCTCGTCAGCCCGCACTACTCCCCCCCAGTCGTGGCAGACGCCCCCCTCCCCCCCGGCCAGCGGCACAACTGTCAGCACACTGTGGCGATGTTGGACACATTCCGTCCCCCTCCCCCTCTCTCTCCCTCAGCAGCCGCCCCGCCGGTTTCACCATTTTTAAACGCAGAAGTGAACCTCGTCGTCGGGAACTCGGCCCATCGGAGGGGGAGCATTGCGGAGGCCCCGGGGAATACCAGGTCGGACCCGCTGATGATATGCAAACGGTGTTTACTGCTCGTGTGTTCCGGAACGCACTGACGTCGTTGTCGAGGCGACGGAGAATTGTGATTTGACATGAAACTGACGCCTGCCATGATTTTGGCGTTGGAATCGATTCTCCGGCCAATCGCGGTTCCCGATTCTGGCGTCCGCCAACGGAGAATCTCACACATGTCCTCTCTCGATAATGGCCAGAACGTGGGTCAGAGAGGATTCTCGATAATGGCCAGTACGTGGGTCAGAGAGGATTCTCGATAATGGCCAGTACGTGGGTCAGAGAGGATTCTCGATAATGGCCAGTACGTGGGTCAGAGAGGATTCTCGATAATGGCCAGTACGTGGGTCAGAGAGGATTCTCGATAATGGCCAGTACGTGGGTCAGAGAGGATTCAGACACAATCACACATCCCTCTACAGGAATGCATCATGGTACCTGTTATAATGCTGAATAATAATCCCAGGGTGAAGTTTACAGAAACACTGCCTATTCTATCGTTATATTTAACTGTCTGCTCATGACAAAGCCAGATTATTACAATTATTATTGTCGTTCAAACCTCACTGGATTTTCCCAGTTACCTGATCTCTCTCTATCGCCACCTCCTGCATTTGCTGCAAGGTTGACTCAATGCGATCTCTGTACATCTGGGATTCCTTCTGCAAAGTCATGCACTGGAGCTCAAACACCTCCTTCTCCTCCAGGATCTTCACACAATGAGAGAGGGAAAGATGGGAATAAGGATTATCAAGCAGCTATGGCTGGACCGATTGAAGAATATTATCCCTGGAATGAGCTGACTCAGTGCAGCTCGACTCCAGAAAATGGGGAGTTACCGGAATATCGGGCTGAGGACCATTCAGCCCTTCGATCCTGCCACACCATCCAATCAAATCATGGTTAATGTGTTTGTTACCCTCAAATTCATTTCCATTATCCCAGAGTCCCTTGTAGATTAAACATCTCTCAGACTTCAATGATTTTATTAAATTATGAATAAATTGATAATTTATTATTTATTTAAAGTGTAACCTCGCCATAACTTAACGAAAGGTGAAGGAGGGCGGTGAAGAAGCAAATAAGAGAAGCAAAGAGCGAGTATGAAAGGATACTGGCAGCGAAGATGAAATGGAATTGCCAAAGTATTCTGCGGGCTCTGAAATGGTAAAGGGGAGAGTGGGGCCGACTAGCGACCAAAATGGGGATTTACACAGAGAGCATGGCTGAGGTATTAAGTGAATAGTTTGCACCTGTCTTTACCAAGAATAAAGAACAAAGAACAAAGAAAAGTACAGCACTGGAACAGGCCCTTCAGCCCTCCAAGCCCGTGCTGACCATGCTGCCCGTCTAACTAAAATCTTCTACACTTCCTGGGTCTGTATCCCTCTATTCCCATCCTATTCATGTATTTGTCAAGATGCCCCTTAAATGTCACTATCGTCCCTGCTTCCTACCATCTCCTCCGGCAGCGAGTTCCAGACACCCACTACCCTCTGTGTCAAAAACTTGCCTCGTACATCTCCTCTAAATCTTGCCCCTCACACCTTAAACCTATGCCCCCTAGTAATTGACCCCTCTACCCTGGGGAAAAGCCTCTGGCTATCCACTCCGTCAATGACCCTCATAATTTTGTAGACCTCTATCAGGTCGCCCCTCAACCTCCGTCGTTCCAGTGAGAACAAACCAAGTTTAGTCAACCTCTCCTCATAGCTAATGCCCTCCATACCGGGCAACATCCTGGTAAATCTCTTCTGCACCCTCTCTAAAGCCTCCACAGCCTTCTATCATAGAATTTACAGTGCAGAAGGAGGCCATTCGGCCCATCGAGTCTGCACCGGTTCTTGGAAAGAGCACCCTACCCAAGGTCAACACCTCCACCCTATCCCCATAACCCAGTAACCCCACCCAACACTAAGGGCAATTTTGGGCACTAAGGGTAATTTATCATGGCCAATCCACCTAACCCTGCACATCTTTGGCAGTGTGGTGACCAGAATTGAACACTATACTCCAAGTGTGGCCTAACTAAGGTTCTATACAGCTGCATCCGCTGCAAGGGAGAAGATGCTACCCAGGACATGGTGACAGAGGAGGAATTCTAATACTAGATGCGTCTAAAATTGATGAGGAAGAGTTTTTGGAGATCCCGTCTGTTAAAGTTGGCAAAGCACCAGGACCAGATGGGCAACATCCAAGGATACTGAGGGAAGTCAGGATGGAAACTTCAGAGGCACCGGCCATAATTTGTCAGTTTTCCTTAGACTGAGGGATGGGCCCAGAACACTAGAGAATTGTAAACATTACACCCTTGTCAAAAAAAGGATGTAAAGATAATCCTAGTGTTATGGGCCAGGGTTTTCGAGAACCCCAAAGTGTATCATGGTGTTTACCTGACCCACACCTTTTAACGGATTGCGGTATGGGGAGCACACGGCCCACTCTGCAGGTGTGGTACAGCAGAAATGGAAAAGTATTTTTTAAAGCAAAACAATGTTTATTCTATGAACCCAAGTTAACCTTTTTAAAACATACAGTGAACATCTTAGCAACCATCAATTCAAATACAACCCCCAAAGAATACAACACTAAGTAATTCTTACTTTCCTTTTAACATTCATAAGACTTAAAACACCTTTTACCAGAAGCACATCAGGTTAAAGTCGCTACTGTTATTAGTTTTACTTACAGTCTTTAGATTACAGAGAGTCTCGAATATACCTTCTGGCTGTGACTGCAGCTATCCAGCTCTGAAAACGAAACTAAAAGAGACCCTGCAGTAAACAGCCTAAAATGAAAGTAAAAAGCTGACAGACAGGCCAGCTCCACCCACTCTGACATCACTGCAGTAATAATACCCATTTCTTAAAGGTACTCTCACTACAGATATGTATATACATACCCATTTATAAACACCCATTTCTTAAAGGTACTCTCACATGACACCAGCGACTAAATTTTGGGGATAATACATTTAGTTTCCGTGTCCAAATCATTAATATATAATGTAAACAGTTGGGATCCTAGCATAGATCCCTGTGGTACCCCACTAGTCAACGCCTGCTAATCACAAAAAGATCCACTTATTCCACCTTCTTGTTTCCTGTCAGGTGGCGGAGTCCAGAACTAGGGGGTCAAAGTTTGAGGATAAGGGTAAACCTTTTAGGGACTGAGGTGAGGATAAACTTCTTCACCCAGAGAGCGGAGAATCTGTGGAATTCACTCCCACAGAAAGTAGTTGAGGCCAAACGTTGTGTAATTTCAAGAAGGAATTTGATACAGGTCTTGGGGAAAGGGATCGGGGGATATGGGGGGAAGGTGGGTTCAGGGTATTGAACTTCATGATCAGCCGTGATCAGAATGAATGGCGGAGCAGGCTCGATGGGCCGAATGGCCTCCCCTTGCTTCTTTTTTCTATGTTTCTATGTTTGAAGTATTGGAAAATAAATGCCACCCCTGCCAGTGACACCCACATCCCAGAATACGGAAAGGGAAAACCCACCGTATCCCGTATTTCTTCAACATCCCGCAGCTCCTTGCGAAGACTGTAAATGCTGTTGACAAGTTCTTGGTGCTCCTCCAGTGCTGTCCTCCGATCATCTTCCAAAATCTGGATGTACATCTTATTTTTATCAACTTTGTCAGCCTGCAATTTGTGTGTCAATCAAATTAATCCAGATTAGATCAACGAGCATCGCAGATTGTTTCTGTCTCTTAGCTACAATATACAGGTTAAGTGGACATATGGAGTTAATTATAAAGCAACTGATTATATGGAAGTACAGTGGAGAGGGTTAAAATGAACACCCCCTAAAGACTGAGACTCACTGAGGTAATGTCACTCGGCCACTAATTGGCCCCAGGTTACTGCTCTGGGGACAGGGGTTCAATTCCCACCACAGCAACTGATGGAATTTAAATTCAGTTAATAAACTCTGGAATTGAAAACTAGTCTCAGGAAGGGTGATCATTGCAACAAACAACAAAACCCATCTGGTTCACTAATGATCCTTTTGGGAAGGAAATCTGCCGTCCTTACCTCACCTGCCCGACAGGTGACTCCACACCCACAGCAAGGGGCTGACACATCATCGGACATCGAATTTACAGTGCAGAAGGAGACCATTCGGCCCATCGAGTCTGCACCGGCCATTGGGAAGAGCACCCTACTCAAGCCCATGCCTCCACCCTAACCCCGTAACCCAGTAACCCTGCTTCACCTTTTTGGACACTAAGGGGCAATTTATCATGGCCAATCCACCTAACCTGCACATCTTTGGACTGTGGGAGGAAACCGGAGCACCCGGAGGAAACCCACGCAGACACGGGGAGAACGTGCAGACTCCGCACAGACAGTGACCCAGCGGGGAATCGAACCCGGGACCCTGGAGCTGTGAAGCGACTGTGCTAACCACTGTGCTACTGTGCTGCCCACTGCAATGGCCTAATAAGCCACTCAGTTCAAGGGCAATTAGGGATGGGCAACCAGCGACACCCACATCCCACAAAAGGGTAGAAAATAAACTCAAGTAACTAAAATATACACGGCATTCTCAACCCACAATGCACCAAATAACGTCAACAGCTGAAATTCATTGAAGTCTCAACGCGATGGATCAATGGTCGGTGGGAAAAGCAGCCGTTTCTTTCAATGAGTCAGACGAAGGTCACTGGCCCTCCCCCTTCAGAATTTGGTCCACTTATCTGAGGTAGCCAGGATGTGGAGGTGCCGGCGTTGGACTGGGGTGAGCACAGTAAGAAGTCTGACAATGTTCATTTGAAACAAACCTGTTGGACTTTAACCTGGTGTTGTAAGACTTCTATCTGAGGAAGGATATAGTTGCCATAGAGGGAGCGCAATGGAGGTTCACCAGAATACTCCCGGGATGGCGGGATTGTCTGATGAGGAGGGATTGGGGAGACAGGATCTGTATTCTCAGAGTTTCGAAGAACGAGGGTGACCTTATTGAAACTTGCACGATTCTTACAGGGTTCCCGATGTGGAGGGGACATTTCCTCTGGCTGGGGGGTCTAGAACCAGGGGACATAATCCCAGAATAAGGGGTCGGCCATTTGAGACTGAGATGAGTGGGAATTTCCTCACTCAGAGGGTTGGGGAATCTTGGGAATTCTCTAACCCGGGAGGATGTGGAAGATCAATCACTGAACATGTCCAAGGCAGAAATCGATAGATCCCTGGAAACGAAGGGATATGGGGATAGCACGGAAAGCGGGACCAGCAGCCATGATGGGTTTGAATGGCCCATTGAAGGAGAAGGCTCTAAGGGCTGAATGGCCTACGTCTGTCCCCCTGTTCCTATTAATTCCGCCCAGAATTCATTCCAATAGCGACACTACCACTTTTAACTAAAACTAGATTCTAGACACTCAGCAGCAAACATGACTCGGAGTGAGTTGGGAGGCGGGAGCAGAGTTTAGGATGAGCTGATGCTTATGGAGGGCAGGAGCCAGGAGTCTGGATTAAACAAAGGCATAAATGAGGGTGAGGATAATTAAGGTGAGGAGAATGAGGGTGAGGGGAATGAGGGTGAGGGAATGAGGGTGAGGGGTATGAGGGTGAGGGGTATGAGGGCGAGGGGTATGAGGGTGAGGAGTATGAGGGCGAGGGGTATGAGGGCGAGGGGTATGAGGGTGAGAAGTATGAGGGTGAGGAGTATGAGGGTGAGGGGAATGAAGGTGAGGATTATGAGGGTGAGGGGTAAGAGGGTGAGGGGAATGAAGGTGAGGATTATGAGGGTGAGGAGTATGAGGGTGAGGGGGATGAGGGTGAGGAGTATGAGGGTGTGGAGTATGAGGGTGAGGGGAATGAGGGTGAGGGGAATGAGGGTGAGTGGAATGAGGGTGAGGGGGATGAGGGTGAGGGGGATGAGGGTGAGGAGTATGAGGGTGAGGAGTATGAGGGTGAGGAGTATGAGGGTGAGGGGAATGAGGGTGAGTGGAATGAGGGTGAGGGGAATGAGGGTGAGGGGAATGAGGGTGAGGAGTATGAGGGTGAGGGGAATGAGGGTGAGGGGAATGAGGGTGAGGGGAATGAGGGTGAGAAGTATGAGGGTGAGGGGAATGAGGGTGAGGGGAATGAGGGTGAGGAGTATGAGGGTGAGGGGAATGAGGGTGAGGGGAATGAGGGTGAGGAGTATGAGGGTGTGGAGTATGAGGGTGAGGGGAATGAGGGTGAGGGGAATGAGGGTGAGGGGAAACAATTTCAGAGCGAGTTACAAAATGTAATCCAGTCAGGGCAGCATGGTGGCACAGTGGCTAGCATTGCTGCCTACGGCGCTGAGGACCCGGGTTCGAATCCCGGCCCTGGGTCACTGTCCGTGAGGAGTTTGCACATTCTCCCCGTGTCTGCGTGGGTTTCGCCCCCACAACCCAAAAGATGTGCAGGGTAGGCGGATTGACCACGCTAAATTGCCCCTTAATTGGAAAAAATAATTGGGTACTCTAAATTTATAAAAAAAAAAAAAAAAAAAAATGTAATCCAGTCCACAGAACAGACCTCACAAGTGAGCATGTGGAATAGGAAGAATCCAAGCGGATAATTCCCGCCCTCCTCACCTGCAGGGGACGGATCAGCTCCTGGAATAGGAAGGATAATTCCCGCCCTCCTCACCTGCAGGGGACGGATCAGCTCCTGGATTTTTGCCTTCAGTAAATCGTTTTCCTTTTGAACTTCCCAGATCAGCTCCTGTTTGGGTCTCTGCTCCATGGCATGTTTGAGTTTCATGGTGTGTGTACGTTCCACTTTACAACCATCCTCCGCAAGCATTAGGCTGTGTTTCAACTTCTCAATCTGCAGCAATGTTTACAATTCTCAGTTTATAGTCACGGAATTCATCATCACCACGGCAACATCAGAGACACCTCATCCAACATTCTTCTATTGGTCAGGCCCATTAAGATAGTGAACAATGGGAGTGAACGGGAAGGGGTTTGATCCATTGGGATTGTGTACAATGGGAGTGAATGGGAAGGGGTTTGATCCATTGGGATTGTGAACAATGGGAGTGAATGGGAAGGGCTTTGATCCATTGGGATTGTGTACAATGGGAGTGAATGGGAAGGGGTTTGATCCATTGGGATTGTGTACAATGGGAGTGAATGGGAAGGGGTTTGATCCATTTGGAATGTGTACAATGGGAGTGAATGGGAAGGGGTTTGATCCATTGGGATTGTGAACAATGGGAGTGAATGGGAAGGGGTTTGATCCATTGGGATTGTGTACAATGGGAGTGAATGGGAAGGGGTTTGATCCATTGGGATTGTGTACAATGGGAGTGAATGGGAAGGGGTTTGATCCATTGGGATTGTGTACAATGGGAGTGAATGGGAAGGGGGTTGATCCATTTGGAATGTGTACAATGGGAGTGAATGGGAAGGGGTTTGAGCCATTGGGATTGTGTACAATGGGAGTGAATGGGATGGGGTTTGATCCATTGGGATTGTGTACAATGGGAGTGAATGGGAAGGGGTTTGATCCATTGGGATTGTGTACAATGGGAGTGAATGGGAAGGGGTTTGATCCATTGGGATTGTGTACAATGGGAGTGAATGAGAAGGGGTTTGATCCATTAAGATAGTGTACAATGGGAGTGAATGGGAAGGGGTTTGATCCATTGGGATTGTGTACAATGGGAGTGAATGGGAAGGGGTTTGATCCATTGGGATTGTGAACAATGGGAGTGAATGGGAAGGGCTTTGATCCATTGGGATTGTGAACAATGGGAGTGAATGGGAAGGGGTTTGATCCACTGGGATTGTGAACAATGGGAGTGAATGGTAAGGGGTTTGAGCCATTGGGATTGTGTACAATGGGAGTGAATGGGAAGGGGTTTGAGCCATTGGGATTGTGAACAATGGGAGTGAATGGGAAGGGGTTTGAGCCATTGGGATTGTGAACAATGGGAGTGAATGGGAAGGGGTTTGATCCATTGGGATTGTGAACAATGGGAGTGAATGGGAAGGGATTCGATCCAATGGGATTGTGTACAATGGGAGTGAATGGGAAGGGGTTTGATCCACTGGGATTGTGAACAATGGGAGTGAATGGGAAGGAGTTTGATCCATTGGGATTGTGAACAATGGGAGTGAATGGGAAGGGGTTTGACCCATTGGGGTTGTGAACAATGGGAGTGAATGGGAAGGGGTTTGATCCATTGGGATTGTGAACAATGGGAGTGAATGGGAAAGGGTTTGATGCATTGGGATTGTGAACAATGGGAGTGAATGGGAAGGGGTTTGATCCATTGGGATTGTGTACAATGGGAGTGAATGGGAAAGGGTTTGTTCCATTGGGATTGTGTACAATGGGAGTGAATGGGAAAGGGTTTGTCCCATTGGGATTGTGTACAATGGGAGTGAATGGGAAAGGGTTTGTTCCATTGGGATTGTGAACAATGGGAGTGAATGGGAAAGGGTTTGTTCCATTGGGATTGTGAACAATGGGAGTGAATGGGAAGGAGTTTGATCCATTGGGATTGTGAACAATGGGAGTGAATGGGAAGGGGTTTGATCCACTGGGAATGTGAACAATGGGAGTGAATGGGAAGTGGTTTGATCCATTGTGATTGTGAACAATGGGAGTGAATGGGAAGGGGTTTGATCCATTGGGATTGTGAACAATGGGAGTGAATGGGAAGGGGTTTGATCCATTGGGATTGTGAACAATGGGAGTGAATGGGAAGGGGTTTGATCCATTGGGATTATGAACAATGGGAGTGAATGGGAAGTGGTTTGATCCATTGGGATTGTGCACAGTGGGAGTGAATGGGAAGGGGTTTGACCCATTGGGATTGTGAACAGTGGGAGTGAATGGGAAGGAGTTTGATCCATTGGGATTGTGTCTAATGGGAGTGAATGGGAAGGGGTTTGATCCATTGGGATTGTGTACAATGGGAGTGAATGGGAAGGGGTTTGATCCAATGGGATTGTGTACAATGGGAGTGAATGGGAAGGGGTTTGATCCATTGGGATTGTGTACAATGGGAGTGAATGGGTAGGGGTTTGATCCAATGGGATTGTGCACAATGGGAATGATTAAAATCTGGGAGACGTAAATGGAAAATTCACAAACACCTGCAGATGCTGCAGATCTGAAATAAACTCAGGAACTGCTGGGAACACTCGGCAGGTTTAACAGCGTCTGTGGAGAGAGGACCTGAGTTAATGCTGCATCTCTGTGAGTTTTCATTCCAAAGGTTCCATTGGCGAGCGGCACGGTAGCACAGTGGTTAGCACTGTTGCTACACAGCCCCAGGGACCCGGGTTTGATTCCCGACTTAGGTCACTGTCTGTGCGGAGTCTGCACGTTCTCCCAGTGTCTGGGTGGGTTTCCCTCTGGGTGCTCCGGTTTCCTCCCACAAGTCCCGAAAGACGTGCTGTTAGGTGAATTGGACATTCTGAATTCTCCCTCTATGTCCCCGAACAGGCGCCGGAATGTGGCGACTAGGGGCTTTTCACAGTAACTTCATTGCAGTGTTTTTTTAAATAAATTTAGATTACCCAATTATTTTTTTCAATTAAGGGGCAATTTAGCATGGCCAATCCACCTACTCTGCACATTTTTTTTGGGATGTGGGGGCGGAACCCACGCAGACACGGGGAGAATGTGCAAACTCCACACGGACAGTGACCCAGAGCCGGGATCGAACCTGGGACCTCAGCGCCGTGAGGCGGTTGTGCTAACCACTAGGCCACCGTGCCGCCCTCCTTCATTGCAGTGTTAATTGTGACAATAAAGATTATGATTATTATTATACTATAAATTCTGTCTCTCTCTGCACACGCGCTGGCGGACCGAGTGAGAGTTTCCAGCATTTTCTGATTTTATTACGAAGTTCAGGAGGCTGCTTCAAGGGTAGAATTGGAAAATTAGAAACTGCTCTTTGCAGCTGAGAAGAATCTACACACCTGATACACGCAGAAGCAAGGACACATTCCTGTCGGGAGAAGAGAGAGGGGAATGCATGGGGAATCTGGGAGAAGTGGGATTAAGTGGGATTTTGTACCTTTCATCAGACCCACCTCCAGCTGTAGGTCCCTGTTCCTCATCAGTGCTGTATTCTTCTCTTCGCTCTGCATCGCAAAGTCCTTCGCCCACTTATAATTCTCCTCCTTACAGCACTTCAGCTCCTCGCTGAAATTATTCCGTTCTTCCCGCATCTTCCAGAAACGTTCCTGGTGTTTCTGCAGCTCGCTGACTTTGACCTGCAGCTGTCTGATCTGATCGTCCTTCTTGGACAGCTCAATGGTCGTCTCCTGAAGGCGTTTGTTGGCCTGGATCACCGCCTGCTGCTGCTTCTGTATCTCGGCCATCAGCAGCTGCATGAGGCTGGACTCACCTCCGGCATCTCAACAAAAACAAAGCCTCTCGTTACTCCGATAATGCCAGCCAGCCCCAAACATCCAGCATCGTCCCTTTCGCCAGCTTCTCTGTGTGAGATATGGACCCGGGAAGCAGACTGACAGCAAGGCTCAATCACACAGGGGCTCTCTGCAGCTCGCCCCATTGTCCCCGCCTGGCAATCTATACACTTAGCAATCCCTGGTTATTCCTCTGGGAGAGGCAGCACATTGACATGCAATCCCCTCCGCAACTGACATCAAAGCAAATCCAAGGGCCAAAGAGACATCCCAAATTATCAGAGTCACTCAAGTATGAAGTGTTGGGCAGTGTGGACTTGTGAAGCTAACATATGCCACCAACGCTGAAGAAGGTTCAACTCTAATTTATTAACTACTTATAAAATAATAGACATACTATAACTGTGGGTTTACACGATGTTAGTTTAACTAGAGACCTGTGCCTGTCCGAACCAGTTGAATCTCTTGAGATCTCTTGAGAACCAGTTGAGTCTGTACTATACTCCTGTGCTTCTGAGAGGCAGCATCCAGAATGAGCGGGAAACATGGTGCCCTCTGCCTTTATGAAAATGAAAATCGCTTATTGTCACGAGTAGGCTTCAATAAAGTTACTGTCAAAAGCCCCTAGTCGCCACATTCCGGCGCCTGTCCGGGGAGGCTGGTACGGGAATCGAACCGTGCTGCTGGCCTGCTTGGTCTGCTTTAAAAGCCAACGGTTTAGCCCAGTGAGCTAAACCAGTGCGTGTGTTCTAACTGGTGATTGGCTGTGGTGTTGTGTGTGTTGATTGGTCTTGCTGTGTGTCAATCACTGTGTGTTTCTGCACCATGATATACTGATGTGTATATTGTGACACCAGGTTCGATCCCGGCTCTGGGTCACTGTCCGTGTGGAGTTTGCACATTCTCCCCGTGTCTGTGTGGGTTTCGCCCCCACAACCCAAAATGTGCAGGGTAGGTGGATTGGCCACGCTAAATTACCCCTTAATTGGAAAAAATGTTTGGGTACTCTAAATTTAATTTAAAAAAGTACTTTTGGAAGGTTTGTAATGTAGGAAACACTGTAATCACGTTGTACACAGCAAGATCCCACTGTCAGCAACGACATAACTTGTGCTGGTTAAATAGCCACCAGGATACCAGGGAAAATGTCCCTACCCGTCTCTGACTGACATGGGAATTCATCTGACAGTGCAGCACTCCCTCAGTACTGACCCTCTGACAGTGCGGCACTCCCTCAGTACTGACCCTCTGACAGTGCGGCACTCCCTCAGTACTGACCCTCTGACAGTGCAGCACTCCCTCAGTACTGACCCTCTGACAGTGCAGCACTCCCTCAGTACTGACCCTCTGACAGTGCGGCACTCCCTCAGTACTGACCCTCTGACAGTGCGGCACTCCCTCAGTACTGACCCACTGACAGAGCGGCACTCCCTCAGTACTGACCCTCTGACAGTGCGGCACTCCCTCAGTACTGACCCTCTGACAGTGCGGCACTCCCTCAGTACTGATCCTCTGACAGTGCAGCACTCCCTGAGTACTGACCCTCTGACAGTGCGGCACTCCCTCAGTACTGACCCTCTGACAGTGCGGCACTCTCTTAGTACTGACCCTCTGACAGTGCGGCACTCCCTCAGTACTGACCCTCTGACAGTGCAGCACTCCCCAGTACTGACCCTCTGAAAGTGCAGCACTCCCTCAGTACTGACCATCTGACAATGCAGCACTCCCTCAGTACTAACCCTCTGACAGTGCAGCACTCCCTCAGTACTGACCCTCTGACAGTGCAGCACTCCCTCAGTACTGACCATCTGACAGTGCAGCACTCCCTCAGTACTGACCCTCTGACAGTGCGGCACTCCATCAGTACTGACCCTCTGACAGTGCGGCACTCCCTCAGTACTGACCCTCTGACAGTGCGGCACTCCCTCAGTACTGACCCTCTGACAGTGCGGCGTTCCCTCAGTACTGACCCTCTGAAAGCGCAGCACTCCCTCAGTACTGACCATCTGACAATGCAGCACTCCCTCAGTACTGACCCTCTGACAGTGCAGCACTCCCTCAGACCTGACCTTCTGACAATGCAGCACTCCATCAGTACTGACCCTCTGACAGTGCGGCACTCCCTCAGTACTGTCTATCTGACAGTGCGGCACTCCCTCAGTACTGATCCTCTGACAGTGCAGCACTCTCTTAGTACTGACCATCTGACAGTGCAGCACTCCCTCAGTACTGTCTCTCTGACAGTGCAGCACACCCTCAGTACTGACCCTCTGACAGTGCAGCACTCCCTCAGTACTGACCCTCTGACAGTGCAGCACTCCATCAGTACTGACCCTCTGACAGTGCGGCACTCCCTCAGTACTGACCCTCTGACCGTGCAGCGCTCCCTCACTACTGACCCTCTGACAGTGCAGCACTCCCCCAGTACTGACCCTCTGACAGTGCAGCACTCCCTCAGTACTGACCATCTGACAATGCAGCACTCCCTCAGTACTGACCCTCTGACAGTGCAGCACTCCCTCAGTACTGACCTTCTGACAATGCAGCATTCCCTTAGTACTGACCCTCTGACAGTGCAGCACTCCCTCAGTACTGACCCTCTGACAGTGCGGCACTCCATCAGTACTGACCCTCTGACAGTGCGGCACTCCCTCGGTACTGACTCTCTGACAGTGCGGCACTCCCTCAGTACTGACCCTCTGACAATGCAGCACTCCCTCAGTACTGACCCTCTGACAGTGCAGCACTCCCTCAGTACTGACCCTCTGACAGTGCAGCACTCCCTCAGGACTGACCCTCTGACAGTGCGGCACTCCCTCGGTACTGACTCTCTGACAGTGCGGCACTCCCTCAGTACTGACCCTCTGACAATGCAGCACTCCCTCAGTACTGACCCTCTGACAGTGCAGCACTCCCTCAGTACTGACCCTCTGACAGTGCGGCACTCCCTCAGTACCGACCATCTGACAGTGCGGCACTCCCTCAGTACTGACCCTCTGACAGTGCGGCACTCCCTCAGTACTGACCCTCTGACAGTGCGGCACTCCCTCAGTACTGACCCTCTGACAGTGCAGCACTCCCTCAATACTGACCCTCTGACAGTGCGGCGCTCCCTCAATACTGACCCTCTGAGCGTGCGGCGCTCCCTCAGTACTGACCCTCTGACAGTGCAGCACTCCCTCAGTACTGACCCTCTGACAGTGCAGCACTCCCCCAGTACTGACCTTCTGAAAGTGCAGCACTCCCTCAGTACTGACCATCTGACAATGCAGCACTCCCTCAGTACTGACCCTCTGACAGTGCGGCTCTCCCTCAGTACTGACCCTCTGACCGTGCAGCGCTCCCTCACTACTGACCCTCTGACAGTGCAGCACTCCCCCAGTACTGACCCTCTGACAGTGCAGCACTCCCTCAGTACTGACCATCTGACAATGCAGCACTCCCTCAGTACTGACCCTCTGACAGTGCAGCACTCCCTCAGTACTGACCTTCTGACAATGCAGCACTCCATCAGTACTGACCCTCTGACAGTGCGGCACTCCCTCGGTACTGACTCTCTGACAGTGCGGCACTCCCTCAGTACTGACCCTCTGACAATGCAGCACTCCCTCAGTACTGACCCTCTGACAGTGCAGCACTCCCTCAGTACTGACCCTCTGACAGTGCAGCACTCCCTCAGTACTGACCCTCTGACAGTGCGGCACTCCCTCGGTACTGACTCTCTGACAGTGCGGCACTCCCTCAGTACTGACCCTCTGACAGTGCAGCACTCCCTCAGTACTGACCCTCTGACAGTGCAGCACTCCCTCAGTACTGACCCTCTGACAGTGCGGCACTCCCTCAGTACCGACCATCTGACAGTGCAGCACTCCCTCAGTACTGACCGTCTGACAGTGCAGCACTCCCTCAGTACTGACCCTCTGACAGTGCGGCACTCCCTCAGTACTGACCCTCTGACAGTGCGGCACTCCCTCAGTACTGACCCTCTGACAATGCAGCACTCCCTCAGTACTGACCCTCTGACAGTGCAGCACTCCTCAGTACTGACCCTCTGACAGTGCAGCACTCCCTCAGTACTGACCCTCTGACAGTGCGGCACTCCCTCGGTACTGACTCTCTGACAGTGCGGCACTCCCTCAGTACTGACCCTCTGACAATGCAGCACTCCCTCAGTACTGACCCTCTGACAGTGCAGCACTCCCTCAGTACTGACCCTCTGACAGTGCGGCACTCCCTCAGTACCGACCATCTGACAGTGCAGCACTCCCTCAGTACTGACCGTCTGACAGTGCAGCACTCCCTCAGTACTGACCCTCTGACAGTGCGGCACTCCCTCAGTACTGACCCTCTGACAGTGCGGCACTCCCTCAGTACTGACCCTCTGACAGTGCGGCACTCCCTCAGTACTGACCCTCTGACAGTGCGGCACTCCCTCTGTACTGACCCTCTGACAGTGCGGCACTCCCTCAGTACTGACCCTCTGACAGTGCGGCACTCCCTCAGTACTGACCCTCTGACAGTGCGGCACTCCCTCTGTACTGACCCTCTGACAGTGCGGCACTCCCTCAGTACTGACCCTCTGACAGTGCAGCACTCCCTCAATACTGACCCTCTGACAGTGCGGCGCTCCCTCAATACTGACCCTCTGACAGTGCGGCGCTCCCTCAGTACTGACCCTCTGACAGTGCAGCACTCCCTCAGTACTGACCCTCTGACAGTGCAGCACTCCCCCAGTACTGACCCTCTGAAAGTGCAGCACTCCCTCAGTACTGACCCTCTGACCGTGCAGCACTCCATCAGTACTGACCCTCTGACAGTGCAGCACTCCCCCAGTACTGACCCTCTGACAGTGCAGCACTCCCTCAGTACTGACCATCTGACAATGCAGCACTCCCTCAGTACTGACCCTCTGACAGTGCAGCACTCCCTCAGTACTGACCTTCTGACAATGCAGCACTCCATCAGTACTGACCCTCTGACAGTGCGGCACTCCCTCGGTACTGACTCTCTGACAGTGCGGCACTCCCTCAGTACTGACCCTCTGACAGTGCAGCACTCCCTCAGTACTGACCCTCTGACAGTGCGGCACTCCCTCAGTACTGACCCTCTGACACTGCAGCATTCCCTCAGTGCTGACCCTCTGACAGTGCGGCACTCCCTCGGTACTGACTCTCTGACAGTGCGGCACTCCCTCAGTACTGACCCTCTGACAGTGCAGCACTCCCTCAGTACTGACCCTCTGACAGTGCAGCACTCCCTCAGTACTGACCCTCTGACAGTGCGGCGCTCCCTCAATACTGACCCTCTGACAGTGCGGCGCTCCCTCAGTACTGACCCTCTGACAGTGCAGCACTCCCTCAGTACTGACCCTCTGACAGTGCAGCACTCCCCCAGTACTGACCCTCTGAAAGTGCAGCACTCCCTCAGTACTGACCCTCTGACCGTGCAGCACTCCATCAGTACTGACCCTCTGACAGTGCAGCACTCCCCCAGTACTGACCCTCTGACAGTGCAGCACTCCCTCAGTACTGACCATCTGACAATGCAGCACTCCCTCAGTACTGACCCTCTGACAGTGCAGCACTCCCTCAGTACTGACCTTCTGACAATGCAGCACTCCATCAGTACTGACCCTCTGACAGTGCGGCACTCCCTCGGTACTGACTCTCTGACAGTGCGGCACTCCCTCAGTACTGACCCTCTGACAATGCAGCACTCCCTCAGTACTGACCCTCTGACAGTGCAGCACTCCCTCAGTACTGACCCTCTGACAGTGCAGCACTCCCTCAGTACTGACCCTCTGACAGTGCGGCACTCCCTCGGTACTGACTCTCTGACAGTGCGGCACTCCCTCAGTACTGACCCTCTGACAGTGCAGCACTCCCTCAGTACTGACCCTCTGACAGTGCAGCACTCCCTCAGTACTGACCCTCTGACAGTGCGGCACTCCCTCAGTACCGACCATCTGACAGTGCAGCACTCCCTCAGTACTGACCGTCTGACAGTGCAGCACTCCCTCAGTACTGACCCTCTGACAGTGCGGCACTCCCTCAGTACTGACCCTCTGACAGTGCGGCACTCCCTCAGTACTGACCCTCTGACAGTGCGGCACTCCCTCAGTACTGACCCTCTGACAGTGCGGCACTCCCTCTGTACTGACCCTCTGACAGTGCGGCACTCCCTCAGTACTGACCCTCTGACAGTGCGGCACTCCCTCAGTACTGACCCTCTGACAGTGCGGCATTCCCTCAGTACCGACCATCTGACAGTGCGGCACTCCCTCAGTACTGACCCTCTGACAGTGCGGCACTCTCAGTACTGACCCTCTGACAGTGTGGCACTCCCTCAGTACTGACCCTCTGACAGTGCGGCACTCCCTCAGTACTGACCCTCTGACAGTGCAGCACTCCCTCAGTACTGACCCTCTGACAGTGCGGCACTCCCTCAGTACTGTCTCTCTGACAGTGCAGCACACCCTCAGTACTGACCCTCTGACAGTGCAGCACTCCCTCAGTACTGACCCTCTGACAGTGCAGCACTCCATCAGTACTGACCCTCTGACAGTGCGGCACTCCCTCAGTACTGACCCTCTGACCGTGCAGCGCTCCATCACTACTGACCCTCTGACAGTGCAGCACTCCCCCAGTACTGACCCTCTGACAGTGCAGCACTCCCTCAGTACTGACCATCTGACAATGCAGCACTCCCTCAGTACTGACCCTCTGACAGTGCAGCACTCCCTCAGTACTGACCTTCTGACAATGCAGCATTCCCTTAGTACTGACCCTCTGACAGTGCAGCACTCCCTCAGTACTGACCCTCTGACAGTGCGGCACTCCATCAGTACTGACCCTCTGACAGTGCGGCACTCCCTCGGTACTGACTCTCTGACAGTGCGGCACTCCCTCAGTACTGACCCTCTGACAATGCAGCACTCCCTCAGTACTGACCCTCTGACAGTGCAGCACTCCCTCAGTACTGACCCTCTGACAGTGCAGCACTCCCTCAGTACTGACCCTCTGACAGTGCGGCACTCCCTCGGTACTGACTCTCTGACAGTGCGGCACTCCCTCAGTACTGACCCTCTGACAATGCAGCACTCCCTCAGTACTGACCCTCTGACAGTGCAGCACTCCCTCAGTACTGACCCTCTGACAGTGCGGCACTCCCTCAGTACCGACCATCTGACAGTGCGGCACTCCCTCAGTACTGACCCTCTGACAGTGCAGCACTCCCTCAGTACTGACCTTCTGACAATGCAGCACTCCATCAGTACTGACCCTCTGACAGTGCGGCACTCCCTCGGTACTGACTCTCTGACAGTGCGGCACTCCCTCAGTACTGACCCTCTGACAATGCAGCACTCCCTCAGTACTGACCCTCTGACAGTGCAGCACTCCCCTCAGTACTGACCCTCTGACAGTGCAGCACTCCCTCAGTACTGACCCTCTGACAGTGCGGCACTCCCTCGGTACTGACTCTCTGACAGTGCGGCACTCCCTCAGTACTGACCCTCTGACAGTGCAGCACTCCCTCAGTACTGACCCTCTGACAGTGCAGCACTCCCTCAGTACTGACCCTCTGACAGTGCGGCACTCCCTCAGTACCGACCATCTGACAGTGCAGCACTCCCTCAGTACTGACCGTCTGACAGTGCAGCACTCCCTCAGTACTGACCCTCTGACAGTGCGGCACTCCCTCAGTACTGACCCTCTGACAGTGCGGCACTCCCTCAGTACTGACCCTCTGACAATGCAGCACTCCCTCAGTACTGACCCTCTGACAGTGCAGCACTCCTCAGTACTGACCCTCTGACAGTGCAGCACTCCCTCAGTACTGACCCTCTGACAGTGCGGCACTCCCTCGGTACTGACCTCTCTGACAGTGCGGCACTCCCTCAGTACTGACCCTCTGACAATGCAGCACTCCCTCAGTACTGACCCTCTGACAGTGCAGCACTCCCTCAGTACTGACCCTCTGACAGTGCGGCACTCCCTCAGTACTGACCATCTGACAGTGCAGCACTCCCTCAGTACTGACCGTCTGACAGTGCAGCACTCCCTCAGTACTGACCCTCTGACAGTGCGGCACTCCCTCAGTACTGACCCTCTGACAGTGCGGCACTCCCTCAGTACTGACCCTCTGACAGTGCGGCACTCCCTCAGTACTGACCCTCTGACAGTGCGGCACTCCCTCTGTACTGACCCTCTGACAGTGCGGCACTCCCTCAGTACTGACCCTCTGACAGTGCGGCACTCCCTCAGTACTGACCCTCTGACAGTGCGGCACTCCCTCTGTACTGACCCTCTGACAGTGCGGCACTCCCTCAGTACTGACCCTCTGACAGTGCAGCACTCCCTCAGTACTGACCCTCTGACAGTGCGGCGCTCCCTCAATACTGACCCTCTGACAGTGCGGCGCTCCCTCAGTACTGACCCTCTGACAGTGCAGCACTCCCTCAGTACTGACCCTCTGACAGTGCAGCACTCCCCCAGTACTGACCCTCTGAAAGTGGAGCACTCCCTCAGTACTGACCCTCTGACCGTGCAGCACTCCATCAGTACTGACCCTCTGACAGTGCAGCACTCCCCCAGTACTGACCCTCTGACAGTGCAGCACTCCCTCAGTACTGACCATCTGACAATGCAGCACTCCCTCAGTACTGACCCTCTGACAGTGCAGCACTCCCTCAGTACTGACCTTCTGACAATGCAGCACTCCATCAGTACTGACCCTCTGACAGTGCGGCACTCCCTCGGTACTGACTCTCTGACAGTGCGGCACTCCCTCAGTACTGACCCTCTGACAATGCAGCACTCCCTCAGTACTGACCCTCTGACAGTGCAGCACTCCCTCAGTACTGACCCTCTGACAGTGCAGCACTCCCTCAGTACTGACCCTCTGACAGTGCGGCACTCCCTCGGTACTGACTCTCTGACAGTGCGGCACTCCCTCAGTACTGACCCTCTGACAATGCAGCACTCCCTCAGTACTGACCCTCTGACAGTGCAGCACTCCCTCAGTACTGACCCTCTGACAGTGCGGCGCTCCCTCAATACTGACCCTCTGACAGTGCGGCGCTCCCTCAGTACTGACCCTCTGACAGTGCAGCACTCCCTCAGTACTGACCCTCTGACAGTGCAGCACTCCCCCAGTACTGACCCTCTGAAAGTGCAGCACTCCCTCAGTACTGACCCTCTGACCGTGCAGCACTCCATCAGTACTGACCCTCTGACAGTGCAGCACTCCCCCAGTACTGACCCTCTGACAGTGCAGCACTCCCTCAGTACTGACCATCTGACAATGCAGCACTCCCTCAGTACTGACCCTCTGACAGTGCAGCACTCCCTCAGTACTGACCTTCTGACAATGCAGCACTCCATCAGTACTGACCCTCTGACAGTGCGGCACTCCCTCGGTACTGACTCTCTGACAGTACGGCACTCCCTCAGTACTGACCCTCTGACAGTGCGGCATTCCCTCAGTGCTGACCCTCTGACAGTGCGGCACTCCCTCAGTACTGACCCTCTGACACTGCAGCATTCCCTCAGTGCTGACCCTCTGACAGTGCGGCACTCCCTCGGTACTGACTCTCTGACAGTGCGGCACTCCCTCAGTACTGACCCTCTGACAGTGCAGCACTCCCTCAGTACTGACCCTCTGACAGTGCAGCACTCCCTCAGTACTGACCCTCTGACAGTGCGGCACTCCCTCAGTACCGACCATCTGACAGTGCAGCACTCCCTCAGTACTGACCGTCTGACAGTGCAGCACTCCCTCAGTACTGACCCTCTGACAGTGCGGCACTCCCTCAGTACTGACCCTCTGACAGTGCGGCACTCCCTCAGTACTGACCCTCTGACAGTGCGGCACTCCCTCAGTACTGACCCTCTGACAGTGCGGCACTCCCTCTGTACTGACCCTCTGACAGTGCGGCACTCCCTCAGTACTGACCCTCTGACAGTGCGGCACTCCCTCAGTACTGACCCTCTGACAGTGCGGCATTCCCTCAGTACCGACCATCTGACAGTGCGGCACTCCCTCAGTACTGACCCTCTGACAGTGCGGCACTCTCAGTACTGACCCTCTGACAGTGTGGCACTCCCTCAGTACTGACCCTCTGACAGTGCGGCACTCCCTCAGTACTGACCCTCTGACAGTGCAGCACTCCCTCAGTACTGACCCTCTGACAGTGCGGCACTCCCTCAGTACTGACCCTCTGACAGTGCAGCACTCCCTCAGTACTGACCCTCTGACAGTGCGGCACTCCCTCAGTACTGACCCTCTGACAGTGCAGCACCCCCTCAGTACTGACCCTCTGACAGTGCGGCACTCCCTCAGTACTGACCCGCTGACAGTGCAGCACTCCCTCAGTACTGACCCTCTGACAGTGCGGCACTCCCTCAGTACTGACCCTCTGACCGTGCAGCACTCCCTCAGTACTGACCCTCTGACAGTGCGGCACTCCCTCAGTACTGACCCTCTGACAGTGCAGCACTCCCTGAGTACTGAGGGAGACAACATCTTTTTACTCCACAAGGGAACTCAGCAAGGTGGTGTGGAGATCAGCAATGCAGAGAATATCCTCCAGCAGGGAAGGAATGAACCCTGCCTCAAACAGACAGTACTCTCAGGCACTTCTTCCCCACAGATGTTCAGCCCCAATTTAGCGGGAAAACCCACTAAACTCCACCTTCTTCAAAGAATCGAAACAGAATCCTTCAGGCCATAATGCCGGCTCAGCTTAAGAACACATGACTTGCTACTTGTTACACTCTCAGTCATCTAAGTGCATGTTTCATCTCTAGAACTCATCTTTTCCTTTTTTATATAAATTTAGAGTACCCAATACATTTTTTCCAGTTAAGGGGCAATTTAGCGTGGCCAATCCACCTACCCTGCACATCTTTGGGTTGTGGGGGTGAGACCCACACAGACACAAACTCCACGCGGGTTTCGTTAGAGAGAAGAGGTGAATTAATTGAGGCATACAAGATGATCAGAGGATTAGATAGGGTGGACAGTGAGAGCCTTTTTCCTCGGATGGTGATGTCCAGCACGAGGGGACATCGCTTTAAATTGAGGGGTGATAGATACAGGACAGATGTCAGAGGTAAGTTCTTTACTCAGAGAGTAGTAAGGGCGTGGAATGCCCTGCCTGCAACAGTAGTGGACTCGCCAACATTAAGGGCATTTAAATGGTCATTGGATAGACATATGGACGATAAGGGAATAGTGTAGATGGGCTTCAGATGGTTTCACAGGACGGCGCAACATCGAGGGCCGAAGGGCCTGTACTGCGCTGTAATGTTCTATGTTCTATGACAGTGACCCAGAGCCGGGTACTGAGGCTCAGACAGCTGTTGGCACGGCTGCCAGCTGTGATCCCATTCCAATCGGGGAATCGCGGGAGGATTTGAGGAGGAGATCTCAGAGGGTTGTGAGATTGGAAGAAGGACGTTGCTGAGATAGGGAGGGAAAGGCTATGGAGGATGGAATGATGGCAATTCTGAAAGAAGACACGGTTAAACTGGCAGCCTATGTTGCTCAGGGTGATGGACCAAGTTTGAACGCGACACAATGGAGCTTTCGATGAAGATTAGAGAAAGATTTGTCTTACCAAGGATGACGGAGAATGTGCGGGTGGGGTCCTGTCCGGTTATCCGCCTGTAAAGTTCGGGATAGTACAGCTCCAGACTTTCCAGGAAAGCAATGTATCCCTTGCAGCCAGTTCGCTGCAGAATGTCCAGCAGTGTCCCTACAAACACAACAAGGAGATGGTCAGCATTTCGACAGAAGCACCTGCTCACTCAGCCCTTTCATAGCTGGAACCTGCCATCAAATCTCTGCTACCAGCCACAAGGGAGCAGCAGGAGCTGAGGCAACGCCCCTCTCCGCCCGCTTCCTGGGCTCGGAGGGGCTGGCAGGGCCTGGGGTAACGCCCCTCTCCGCCCGCTTCCTGGGCTCGGAAGGGCAGGGCCTGAGGCAACGCCCCTCTCCGCCCGCTTCCTGGGCTCGGAGGGACAGGGCCTGAGGCAACGCCCCTCTCCGCCCGCTTCCTGGGCTCGGAGGAACAGGGCCTGAGGGCAACGCCCCTCTCCGCCCGCTTCCTGGGCTCGGAGGGGCTGGGCCTGGGGTAACGCCCATCTCCGCCCGCTTCCTGGGCTCAGAGGGGCTGGCAGGGCCTGAGGCAACGCCCCTCTCCGCCCGCTTCCTGGGCTCGGAGGGGCTGGGCCTGAGGCAACGCCCCTCTCCGCCCGCTTCCTGGGCTCGGAGGGGCTGGGCCTGGGGTAACGCCCCTCTCCGCCCGCTTCCTGGGCTCGGAGGGGCTGGGCCTGGGGTAACGCCCCTCTCCACCCGCTTCCTGGGCTCGGAGGGACAGGGCCTGAGGCAACGCCCCTCTCCGCCCGCTTCCTGGGCTCGGAGGGGCTGGGCCTGGGGTAACGCCCCTTTCCGCCCGCTTCCTGGGCTCGGAGGGACAGGGCCTGGGGTAACGCCCCTCTCCACCCGCTTCCTGGGCTCGGAGGGACAGGGCCTGAGGCAACGCCCCTCTCCGCCCGCTTCCTGGGCTCGGAGGGGCTGGGCCTGGGGTAACGCCCCTCTCCACCCGCTTCCTGGGCTCGGAGGGACAGGGCCTGAGGCAACGCCCCTCTCCGCCCGCTTCCTGGGCTCGGAGGGACAGGGCCTGAGGCAACGCCCATCTCCGCCCGCTTCCTGGGCTCGGAGGGGCTGGCAGGGCCTGGGGTAAAGCCCCTCTCCGCCCGCTTCCTGGGCTTGGAAGGGACAGGGCCTGGGGTAACGCCCCTCTCCGCCCGCTTCCTGGGCTCGGAGGGGCTGGCAGGGCCTGGGGTAACGCCCCTCTCCGCCCGCTTCCTGGGCTCGGAGGGGCTGGCAGGGCCTGGGGTAACGCCCCTCTCCGCCCGCTTCCTGGGCTCGGAGGGGCAGGGCCTGAGGCAACGCCCCTCTCCGCCCGCTTCCTGGGCTCGGAGGAGCAGGAGCACGTTTTGCTCTCCTTCAGTTCAAAGTGTTCTCTTGGCTCAGAACCAGATTTGGAGGTTTCAGCCCCGAATCAGAGAGACTCTGCATTTCGATGGCGCCTTTTATCACCACATGCTGTTCCTAGAGTATTCTCCAGGGTGGGCCCTGCAGAAACTGATGCGATGAAAGGAACACTGCAACCAATTTCTGCACAGCAAGATTCCAGAAACAGCAAAATGGCAGAGTGCAAATCATGTGTTTTTTTTTTAATACATTTTCAGAATTACTGCTGGCCCCCGAAGGACCACCTTATCTTCTTCAAATAAATAGGAGTGAGAACTCTTACATCCAGCTCAGAGGGCACACAGGTTATTGACCACAACCTTGTAAATTCATCTCTTGCAACCAAATAGCTAATAGTCTTTTGAAAGTTCCGCCACTCTCACAGGTTCTGTATCCAGATGTTAACCCACAGCTGCGTGAAGAAAGATCTCCTAATTTCCCCTCTAATTCTCCTGGGAATGATTCTAAATCTCTGACCTCTGGTTCGCGTCTATTCCGCCTCTGGAAACACTTTCTCCCTGTTTACTCGATCAAAACTCTACTGATTTTGAACGCCTCATAGAACATAGAACATAGAACATAGAA
Organism: Scyliorhinus canicula; assembly: GCF_902713615.1. NCBI lineage: Eukaryota > Metazoa > Chordata > Chondrichthyes > Carcharhiniformes > Scyliorhinidae > Scyliorhinus > Scyliorhinus canicula. The sequence goes on from NC_052166.1 coordinate 67,813,744, forward strand.
CAGTACAGTGTTTCAAATACCCGTGTTTTGTGCTTAAACAAAGGAGATTACAAGGGGATGAGAGAAGAGCTAGCTAAGGTAGACTGGGAGCTAAGACTTTATGGTGGAACAGTTGAGGAACAGTGGAGAACCTTCCAAGCGATTTTTCACAGTGCTCAGCAAAGGTTTATACCAACAAAAAGGAAGGACGGAAGAAAGAGGGAAAATCGACCGTGGATATCTGAGGAAATAAGGGAGAGTATCAAATTGAAGGAAAAAGCATATAAAGTGGCAAAGATTGCTGGGAGATTAGAGGACTGGGAAATCTTTAGAGGGCAACAGAAAGCTACTAAAAAAGCTATAAAGAAGAGTAAGATAGAGTATGAGAGTAAACTTGCTCAGAATATAAAAACAGACAGTAAAAGTTTTTACAAATATATAAGACAAAAAAGAGTGGCTAAGGTAAATATTGGTCCTTTAGAGGATGAGAAGGGAGTTTTAATAATGGGAAATGAGGAAATGGCTGAGGAACTGAACAGGTTTTTTGGGTCGGTCTTCACAGTGGAAGACACAAATAACATGCCAGTGACTGATAGAAATGAGGCTATGACAGGTGAGGACCTTGAGACGATTGTTATCACTAAGGAGGGAGTGATGGGCAAGCTAATGGGGCTAAAGGTAGACAAGTCTCCTGGCCCTGATGGAATGCATCCCAGAGTGCTAAAAGAGATGGCTAGGGAAATTGCAGATGCATTAGTGATAATTTACCGAAATTCACTGGACTCTGGGGTGGTCCCGGTGGATTGGAAATTAGCAAACGTGACGCCACTGTTTAAAAAAGGAGGTAGGCAGAAAGCAGGAAATTATAGGCCAGTGAGTTTAACTTCGGTAATAGGGAAGATGCTGGAATCTATCATCAAGGAAGAAATTGCGAGGCATCTGGATAGAAATTGTCCCATTGGGCAGACGCAGCATGGGTTCGTAAAAGGCAGGTCGTGCCTAACTAATTTAGTGGAATTTTTTGAGGACATTACCAGTGCAGTAGATAACGGGGAGCCGATGGATGTGGTATATCTGGATTTCCAGAAAGCCTTTGACAAGGTGCCACACAAAAGGTTGCTGCATAAGATAAAGATGCATGGCATTAAGGGTAAAGTAGTAGCATGGATAGAGGATTGGTTAATTAATAGAAAGCAAAGAGTTGGGATAAATGGGTGTTTCTCTGGTTGGCAATCAGTAGCTAGTGGTGTCCCTCAGGGATCCGTGTTGGGCCCACAATTGTTCACAATTTACATTGATGATTTGGAGTTGGGGACCAAGGGCAATGTGTCCAAGTTTGCAGATGACACTAAGATGAGTGGTAAAGCGAAAAGTGCAGAGGATACTGGAAGTCTGCAGAGGGATTTGGATAGGTTAAGTGAATGGGCTCGGGTCTGGCAGATGGAATACAATGTTGACAAATGTGAGGTTATCCATTTTGGTAGGAATAACAGCAAACGGGATTATTATTTAAACGATAAAATATTAAAGCATGCCGCTGTTCAGAGAGACTTGGGTGTGCTAGTGCATGAGTCACAGAAGGTTGGTTTACAAGTGCAACAGGTGATTAAGAAGGCAAATGGAATTTTGTCCTTCATTGCTAGAGGGATGGAGTTTAAGACTAGGGAGGTTATGTTGCAATTGTATAAGGTGTTAGTGCGGCCACACCTGGAGTATTGTGTTCAGTTTTGGTCTCCTTACTTGAGAAAGGACGTACTGGCGCTGGAGGGTGTGCAGAGGAGATTCACTAGGTTAATCCCAGAGCTGAAGGGGTTGGATTATGAGGAGAGGTTGAGTAGACTGGGACTGTACTCGTTGGAATTTAGAAGGATGAGGGGGGATCTTATAGAAACATTTAAAATTATGAAGGGAATAGATAGGATAGATGCGGGCAGGTTGTTTCCACTGGCGGGTGACAGCAGAACTAGGGGGCATAGCCTCAAAATAAGGGGAAGTAGATTTAGAACTGAGTTTAGGAGGAACTTCTTCACCCAAAGGGTTGTGAATCTATGGAATTCCTTGCCCAGTGAAGCAGTTGAGGCTCCTTCATTACATGTTTTTAAGGTAAAGATAGATCGTTTTTTGAAGAATAAAGGGATTAAGGGTTATGGTGTTCGGGCCGGAAAGTGGAGCTGAGTCCACAAAAGATCAGCCATGATCTCATTGAATGGCGGAGCAGGCTCGAGGGGCCAGATGGCCTACTCCTGCTCCTAGTTCTTATGTTCTTATGTACAGCACAGAACAGGCCCTTCGGCCCTCGATGTTGTGCCGAGCAATGATCACCCCACTCAAACCCACGTATCCACCCTATACCCGTAACCCAACAACCCCCCCCTTAACCTTACATTTTAGGACACTACGGGCAATTTAGCATGGCCAATCCACCTAACCCGCACATCTTTGGACTGTGGGAGGAAACCGGAGCACCCGGAGGAAACCCACGCACACACGGGGAGGACGTGCAGACTCCACACAGACAGTGACCCAGCCGGGAATCGAACCTGGGACCCTGGAGCTGTGAAGCATTTATGCTAACCACCATGCTACCGTGCTGCCTCGATTAACCCTCTCTGCTCTAAGGACAACGATCCCAGCGTCTCCATTCTCTCCACATTAACTAAAAAGTCCCTTGTTGCTGGAACGTTCTGGTAAATCTCCTCCCCACCCTCGCCAAGATTCCTCTGCAGACACACCTACTTTCCTTCGCCTGGTGACCAGGTTAGGGTCATTGAAGATTTGCTCTTCGTCGTCGTAGATGAGGACTTTGCACTGTCTCAGGTAGGCAGTGATCCTTGATGGCTCAATCATTGAGGTTAGCTTCGCCCGATAATTCTCCACTTTGCTCCACAATTCACTGGCGTCAGCATCACTCTGATCCGACATTCTGACTCCAATTCCTGTAAATCTATTCCGGAGGGAAGGAATTGCAAAGTAAATGACACGGTCAAAACGTCAATGGCCCCTCCGCGGCTCTGCCCCCCCCCCCCTTCCCTTATCGCCCATCTCCCCCCCCCCCCCCCCCCCCCCCCCCCCCCCCCCCACCCGCCCCCCCAAACAACCTGACAGGTGCTGGAAATCTGCAACAAGAGGAGAAAAGTGCTGGGAAAACTCGGCAGGTCTTGGGAAGCGTCTGTTGAGAGAGAGGCGGAGTAAACCCAGTGGTTCCCAATGTGGGGCGTACGCCCCACAGGGGGGCAATTTGATTTTTAAGGGGGGCAATTGAGCGCGACTGAGGAGGTCTGGGTCCAAATTTTCGATTTTTATTTTTACAATTTTTTTGTAATTTCTTGCTCAGGACTTTAACTGTCTTTTGTTTATTTCATTTTTCTTTTTCATGGATGCCATGTTCTTTTGAAGCTTGTTTAAACCAAGGTATTGGCGTTTTAAGCTTCTTCAGATGAAACGGAGTTCACTTTTTAAATGATAAGAATTATATACCACCACATTGGGGGGGGGGGGGGGGGGGGGCATCAGGATTTTAGAGGTGATTAGATGGGGCATGGCCAAAAAAGGTTGGGAACCACTAGAGTAAACCTTCCGAGTCTGAGACTCTTGCTCAGAACTGAACTCTTCATCTTCCTGCTACAATGTCCCAGTGAAGCCCGACCCAACCTTCCGCCCGGTGAGGCTCCGTTTCAGACTCAATAGTGAGTTCAGCCCCATGATCTCTCTCCTTCTCGATGCCCTTTTTAAATCCAATTTGTCAATCCCAGTGTCCGCCCTCCCTCCCACGGAGCCATCACTTGATCTTAACTTTTGCTTTCACAGATAATCGACCCTCCTTCTGCTCATAATACATTCTGTTCTATTACCTTTATTCCACTATCGACACCTTCTTTAGTCTTTAACACGGCAATTAACTCTCCCTTTGTCTGGTGTTCATCATATCTCAGTTAAATCTCCCCCCAGCTCCCCCTATCCCAGACCGAGTACTCTGCACTACCCCCTCTAAAACACCATAAATACGATGTGGAGATGCCGGCGTTGGACTGGGGTGAGCACAGTAAGAAGTCTTACAACACCAGGTTAAAGTCCAACAGGTTTGTTTCAAATCACTACCTTTCGGAGCACTGCTCCTTCCTCGGGTGAATGGAGAGGTAGGTTCCAGAAACATTTATATAGACAAAGTCAGAGATGCCAGACAATGCTTAGAATGCGAACATTTGCGGGTAATCAAATCATTACAGATCCAGAGATAGGGGTAATCCCAGGTTAAAGAGGTGTGAATTGTCTCAAGCCAGGACAGTTGGTAGGATTTTGCAAGCCCAGGCCAGATGGTGGGGGGTGGATGTAATGCGACATGAATCCAAGATCCCGGTTGAGGCCGTACTCATGTGTGCGGAACTTGGCTATAAGTTTCTGCTCGGCGATTCTGCGTTGCCGCGCGTCCTGAAGGCCGCCTTGGAGAACGCTTACCCGGAGATCAGAGGCTGAATGCCCTTGACTGCTGAAGTGTTCCCCGACTGGAAGGGAACATTCCTGCCTGGTGATTGTCGCACGATGTCCGTTCATTCCTTGTCGCAGCGTCTGCATGGTCTCGCCAATGTACCACGCTTCGGGACATCCTTTCCTGCAGCGGATGAGGTAGACAACGTTGGCCGAGTCGCACGAGTATGTGCCGCGTACCTGGTGGGTGGTGTTCTCACGTGTAATGGTGGTAACCATGTCAATGATCTGGCATGTCTTGCAGAGATTGCCCTGGCAGGGTTGTGTGGTGTCGTGGTCGCTGTTCTGAAGGCTGGGTAATTTGCTGCAAACAATGGTTTGTTTGAGGTTGTTTGAAGGCCAGTAGTGGGGGTGTGGGGATGACCTTGACAAGATGTTCATCTTCATTGATGACGTGTTGAAGGCTGCGGAGAAGCTGTCGTAGTTTCTCCGCTCTGGGGAAGTACTGGACGACGAAGGGTACTCTGTCGGTTGTGTCCCATGTTTGTCTTCTGAGGAGGTCAATGCGGTTTTTTGCTGTGGCGCGTTGGAACTGTCGATCGATGAGTCGAGCGCCATATCCCGTTTGTACGAGGGCATCTTTCAGCAACTGTAGATGTCTGTTGTGCTCCTTCTCGTCTGAGCAGATCCTGTGTATAGGGAGGGCTTGTCCATAGGGGATGGCTTCTTTAATGTGTTTAGGGTGGAAGCTGGAGAAGTGGAGCATCGTGAGGTTATCCATGGGCTTGCGGTAAAGCGAAGTGCTGAGGTGACCGTCCTTGATGGAGATTAGTGTGTCCAAGAATGCAACTGATTTTGGAGAGTAGTCCATGGTGAGTCTGATGGTGGGATGGAACTTATTGATGTCATTATGTAGTCGTTTCAGTGATTCTTCGCCGTGGGTCCAAAGGAAAAAAATGTCATCGATGTATCTGGTGTATAACGTTGGTTGAAGGTCGGACAGAACAGACTACTGCAAAGAAGTATACCGACAACTCAACAACCAGGAACACTACAGGCAGTTACCCACAGATCAAACCAAGGAACACACCCGCCAACTCAACAGGCTGATCAAGACCTTGGATCCAGACCTTCTGAGCACCCTACGTGCTCTCAACCCACGTACTCCCCGCGTTGGAGATCTCTACTGCCTCCTGAAAATACACAAGGCCAACACACCAGGCCGTCCTATTGTATCAGGCAATGGAACCCTGTGTGAGAACCTCTCTGGCCACATCGAGGGCATCCTGAAACCCATCGTACAAGGTACACCCAGCTTCTGTCGCGATACGATGGACTTCTTACAGAAACTCAGCACCCATGGACCAGTTGAACCAGGAACATTCCTCGTTACAGTGGACATCTCGGCACCCTACACCAGCATCCCCCACGACAACGGCATTGCTGCAACAGCCTCAGTCCTCAACACTGACAACTTCCTTTGGACCCACGGCGAAGAATCACTGAAACGACTACATGATGACATCAATAAGTTCCATCCCACCATCAGACTCACCATGGACTACTCTCCAAAATCAGTTGCATTCTTGGACACACTCATCTCCATCAAGGACGGTCACCTCAGCACTTCGCTTTACTGCAAGCCCACGGATAACCTCACGATGCTCCACTTCTCCAGCTTCCACCTGTTGCTCGTTGTGTTCTCTCTTTAATTGGCTCTGTTTATGGCGGTTAATATGATCGCCATCCTTAATTCTAATTACGTTTGCTCAAGAGTGGCCAGGTATCTTTCTGATACCGCCACAAGGTTCAAAACCGAATACTGATCAAAGACTCGATACACCAGTTAGTAAGTTTGAAATCAATGCACATTTATTTACACACACAGTCAGTTATACTCATGCACAAACTCTACCAACTAAACTATCACTACTACTAAAGCCTATACTTAGCTTTGGGCGCCCACTCAGTCAGAGGAACAATGGCCGTTGTCTGGTTCTGAGGCTGCTGGGGTTGAGCTGGTATGGAATAGTAGCCGGGAGCGTCTGTCCCGGAGCGTGCGTTGACTTTGGATTTACTTGTTCTGATGCAGCTGCTGGGCAGGTCTCTCCTCGCTGAGAGCCAAGGCCAAGGGGGCGATTCTCTCTTGGGGGCTTCTCCTTACACCCAAAGGGGCTTCGCGGGCTTTTGGGCAGGCCTTGAACTTGGCCCCAATTAATTGGACCGCATCCTGATCATTGGTGTCGATTTCCTCCAATAAAGGGGTGGCTGCCCTGATTGCTGGGCGGGCCCTAGGTGGCCATTGGCCGGCTTTGTTCTAGTCTCCTCTGGCGCCGGGGTGTCTGCTTTAGTATCGTTTACCTAAATGTTTCTCTTTTGTCCCCGGAGATGGCTCATTAGTACGGTAATGGCTTCGCAGTATCGGTCTTGTCTGGGAGCTGCAGCTCCAATCAACAGACAAACCTTGCTCCTGCTTGCTTTCTCAGCATTGTCCAATTTCCCTGCATTCTTTGCAAAGTCTCCATTTGGTAATCGGGACGTGGCCACCCCAGGTGGCTACACATCCTAAACACATTAAAGTAGCCATCCCCTATGGACAAGCCCTCCGTATACACAGGATCTGCTCAGACAAGGAGGAGGGTCTACAGTTGCTGAAAGATGCCCTCGTACGAACGGGATATGGCGCTCGGCTCATCGATCGACAGTTCCAATGCGCCACAGCAAAAAACCGCACCGACCTCCTCAGAAGACAAACACGGGACACAACCGACAGATTACCCTTCGTCGTCCAGTACTTTCCCGGAGCGGAGAAACTACGGCATCTTCTTCGCAGCCTTCAACACATCATCGATGAAGATGAACATCTTGCCAAGGCCATCCCCACACGCCCACTACTGGCCTTCAAACAACCGCGCAACCTCAAACAAACCATTGTTTGCAGCAAATTACCCAGCCTTCAGAACAGCGACCACAACACCACACAACCCTGCCATGGCAATCTCTGCAAGACATGCCAGATCATCGACATGGATACCACCATTACACGTGGAAACACCACCCACCAGTACATACTAGTACATACACACGGTACATACTCGTGCAACTCGGCCAACGTTGTCTACCTCATACGCTGCAGGAAAGGATGTCCCGAAGCGTGGTACATTGGCGAGACCATGCAGACGCTGCGACAAGGAATGAACGGACATCGTGCGACAATCACCAGGCAGGAATGTTCCCTTCCAGTCGGGGAACACTTCAGCAGTCAAGGGCATTTAGCCTCTGATCTCCGGGTAAGCGTTCTCCAGGGCGGCCTTCAGGACACGCGGCAACGCAGAATCGTCGAGCAGAAACCCCCACCATCTGGCCTGGGCTTGCGAAACCCTTCCAACTGTCCTGGCTTGAGACAATTCACACGTCTTTAACCTGGGGTTACCCCCTATTACTGGATCTGTAAAGATTTAATTACCTGCGAATGTTCACATTCTAAGAATTGTCTGGCATCTCTGACTTTGTCTATATAAATGTTTCTGGAACCTACCTCTCCATTCACCTGAGGAAGGAGCAGTGCTCCGAAAGCTAGTGTTTGAGACAAACCTGTTGGACTTTAACCTGGTGTTGTCAGAATTCTTACAGTATTAAATACATCACATTTCCCCCGCTCTTCATCTCTGAGGATCAATCGTACCAACTCGAAATGTTAACTCTGTTTCTCCCTCCACACATGGTGTCAGCGTTGCAAAGGTTTTCCAGATTTTTCTGTTTTATTTGTATCTCTATCAATCCAGCTCCTTTGCACAACCATTCTGAACCCATACCCCAGTGAGAGTCAGTGTGTGTGGGACCCGTACCCCAGTGAGAGTCAGTGTGTGTGGGACCCCAGTGAGAGTCAGTGTGTGTGGGACCCGTTCCCCAGTGAGGGTCAGTGTGTGTGGGACCCGTACCCCAGTGAGAGTCAGTGTGTGTGGGACCCGGATCCCAGTGAGAGTCAGTGTGTGTGGGACCCGTACCCCAGTGAGAGTCAGTGTGTGTGGGACCTGTACCCCAGAGAGAGTCAGTGTGTGTGGGACCCGTACCCCAGTGAGAGTCAGTGTGTGTGGGACCCGTACCCCAGTGAGAGTCAGTGTGTGTGGGACCCCTACCCCAGTGAGAGTCAGTGTGTGTGGGACCTGTACCCCAGTGAGAGTCAGTGTGTGTGGGACCCCAGTGAGAGTCAGTGTGTGTGGGACCCGTTCCCCAGTGAGAGTCAGTGTGTGTGGGACCCCTACCCCAGTGAGAGTCAGTGTGTGTGGGACCCCTACCCCAGTGAGAGTCAGTCTGTGTGGGACCCGGATCCCAGTGAGAGTCAGTGTGTGGGACCCGTACCCCAGTGAGAGTCAGTCTGTGTGGGACCCGGATCCCAGTGAGAGTCAGTGTGTGTGGGACCCGTACCCCAGTGAGAGTCAGTGTGTGTGGGACCCGTACCCCAGTGAAAGTCAGTGTGTGTGGGACCCCTACCCCAGTGAAAGTCAGTGTGTGTGGGACCCCTACCCCAGTGAGAGTCAGTGTGTGTGGGACCCGTACCCCAGTGAGAGTCAGTGTGTGTGGGAGCCGTACCCCAGTGAGAGTCAGTGTGTGTGGGACCTGCACCCCAGTGAGAGTCAGTGTGTGTGGGACCCGTACCCCAGTGAGAGTCAGTGTGTGTGGGACCCCAGTGAGAGTCAGTGTTTGTGGGACCCGTACCCCAGTGAGAGTCAGTGTGTGTGGGACCCCTACCCCAGTGAAAGTCAGTGTGTGTGGGACCCCTACCCCAGTGAGAGTCAGTGTGTGTGGGACCCGTACCCCAGTGAGAGTCAGTGTGTGTGGGACCCGTACCCCAGTGAGAGTCAGTGTGTGTGGGACCCGTACCCCAGTGAGAGTCAGTGTGTGTGGGACCCCTACCCCAGTGAGAGTCAGTGTGTGTGGGACCCGTACCCCAGTGAGAGTCAGTGTGTGTGGGACCCCTACCCCAGTGAGAGTCAGTGTGTGTGGGACCCGTACCCCAGTGAGAGTCAGTGTGTGTGGGACCCGTACCCCAGTGAGAGTCAGTGTGTGTGGGACCCGTACCCCAGTGAGAGTCAGTGTGTGTAGGACCCGTACCCCAGTGAGAGTCAGTGTGTGTGGGACCCGTACCCCAATGAGTCAGTGTGTGTGGAACCCGTACCCCAGTGAGAGTCAGTGTGTGTGGGACCTGTACCCCAGTGAGAGTCAGTGTGTGTGGGACCCCAGTGAGAGTCAGTGTGTGTGGGACCCGTACCCCAGTGAGAGTCAGTGTGTGTGGGACCCCAGTGAGAGTCACTGTGTGTGGGACCCCTACCCCAGTGAGAGTCAGTGTGTGTGTGTGTGGGACCCCTACCCCAGTGAGAGTCTGTGTGTGGGACCCCAGTGAGAGTCAGTGTGTGGGACCCGTACCCCAGTGAGAGTCAGTGTGTGTGGGACCCGTACCCCAGTGAGAGTCAGTGTGTGTGGGACCCCTACCCCAGTGAGAGTCAGTGTGTGTGGGACCCGTACCCCAGTGAGAGTCAGTGTGTGTGGGACCCGTACCCCAGTGAGGGTCAGTGTGTGTGTGACCCGTACCCCAGTGAGAGTCAGTGTGTGTGGGACCCCAGTGAGAGTCAGTGTGTGTGGGACCCGTACCCCAGTGAGAGTCAGTGTGTGTGGGACCCGTACCCCAGTGAGAGTCAGTGTGTGTGGGACCTGTACCCCAGTGAGAGTCAGTGTGTGTGGGACCCGTACCCCAGTGAGAGTCAGTGTGTGTGGGACCCGTACCCCAGTGAGAGTCAGTGTGTGTGTGACCCGTACCCCAGTGAGAGTCAGTGTGTGTGGGACCCATACCCCAGTGAGAGTCAGTGTGTGTGGGACCCCAGTGAGAGTCAGTATGTGTGGGACCCGTACCCCAGTGAGAGTCAGTGTGTGGGACCCGTACCCCAGTGAGAGTCAGTGTGTGGGACCCGTACCCCAGTGAGAGTCAGTGTGTGTGGGACCCCAGTGAGAGTCAGTGTGTGTGGGACCCCTACCCCAGTGAGAGTCAGTGTGTGTGGGACCCGTACCCCAGTGAGAGTCAGTGTGTGTGGGACCCCAGTGAGAGTCAGTTTGTGTGGGACCCGTACCCCAGTGAGAGTCAGTGTGTGTGGGTCCCGTACCCCAGTGAGAGTCAGTGTGTGTGGGACCTGTACCCCAGTGAGAGTCAGTGTGTGTGGGACCCGTACCCCAGTGAGAGTCAGTGTGTGTGGGACCCATACCCCAGTGAGAGTCAGTGTGTGTGGGACCCCAGTGAGAGTCAGTGTGTGTGGGACCCCAGTGAGAGTCAGTGTGTGTGGGACCCGTACCCCAGTGAGAGTCAGTGTGTGTGGGACCCGTACCCCAGTGAGAGTCAGTGTGTGTGTGGGACCCGTACCCCAGTGAGAGTCAGTGTGTGTGGGACCCGTACCCCAGTGAGAGTCAGTGTGTGTGGGACCCGTACCCCAGTGAGAGTCAGTGTGTGTGGGACCCGTACCCCAGTGAGAGTCAGTGTGTGTGGGACCCGTACCCCAGTGAGAGTCAGTGTGTGTGGGACCCCAGTGAGAGTCAGTGTGTGTGGGACCCCAGTGAGAGTCAGTGTGTGTGGGACCCGTACCCCAGTGAGAGTCAGTGTGTGTGGCTCCCCAGTGAGAGTCAGTGTGTGTGGGACCCGTACCCCAGTGAGAGTCAGTGTGTGTGGGACCCCTACCCCAGTGAGAGTCAGTGTGTGTGGGACCCCTACCCCAGTGAGAGTCAGTGTGTGTGGGACCCGTAACCCACTGAGAGTCAGTGTGTGGGACCTGTACCCCAGTGAGAGTCAGTGTGTGTGGGACACCCTACCCCAGTGAGAGTCAGTGTGTGTGGGACCCGTACCCCAGGGAGAGTCAGTGTGTGTGGGACCCCTACCCCAGTGAGAGTCAGTGTGTGTGGGACCCCTACCCCAGTGAGAGTCAGTGTGTGTGGGACCAGTACCCCAGTGAGAGTCAGTGTGTGTGGGACCCGTACCCCAGTGAGAGTCAGTGTGTGTGGGACCCCTACCCCAGTGAGGGTCAGTGTGTGTGGGACCCCAGTGAGGGTCAGTGTGTGTGGGACCTGTACTGCGAGTTCCGATGCTAACTCTGTAAGATCTAGAAAGCAGCTCTTGCCTTCTTCAACTCCAAGTTTATCGTGCTCAGCAGCCACTTCTCCTGCATCAGTGTCCCTTTTATACATTAAGTGCAGCCTATTAAACAATTAGTACTCCAATTCCAATTTAAGTGCTCGGAAACATCTCTTTCCTCAGATCTACCCCTGTGTCCCTGTGTGGAAGCTGTCACATATACTGAGAGCATTGATCAGAAAGAGCAGAAGTGAAGTATTTGTGTCAACAAACGAAATACATCCACAATTACAAGTGTTGCCAAAGTGAGTTTTCCACAAAGCCTCGTACCCCTGCACCCAACACCACCCTGCCGTGCTGAAGCCTTGTGGAGTAGGGCTGTGTAACGTGGCACTCCTGTGCTGTAAGGTGTGAAAACCTCAGCCTGTGGACTTTGCTACCTAAATGGTCAGTTGGATAAAGAATGAAACACTCACTCACCCACCCTCCTGTGGCCCTGATTCTGCGATTCGCCGATCTCGGCTCCCAGTTCAAACTCACACCCAGAGGTTTCAGCCACAATTGAAAGTGAACCTTTGGAAGGAGATTCTGAACAGCAAAATCCACAAAGAGGAAGTTTCGCTCGATCATGAACATTGTTGGGTGGGGTCACCAATTCACTGTCATATGACTGCATTTATCAATCAGACAGTGCAGGAGGCCATTCAGTCCTTCAAGCCTGTGCTGGCCCCCTGAATTTGTTAGCCATAGAAAATAATTATTTTGACATCGAGAGCATGGGCGAGGAATGATTGTGTTACTGGACTGGTAATCTCAAATATAAATGAGTGTCAATCCTGAAAATTAAATGCTTGCCTCTCCACATGCAGCTGGCGGTGTCCCCATGTATAGCAACATAGAAATATGGGAGCCCTTCAGACCTGATCCACCATTCATTACGACTATGGCCGATCATCCAACCTGTTGCCACTTCCCCCCATTTCTGTTGATTCCCTCCCCCCCCCCCCCCCAGAGCTGAATAAAACTCCTCCTTGAAAACATACAATATTTTGGCCTCAACTACTTCCTGTGGTAACGAATTCCACAGGCTGACCACTCTCTGGGTGAAGAGATTTCTCCTCATCTCTGCCCTAGAAGGTCTACCCTGTATCCTCAGACGGTGACCCCTGGTTCTGGTCACCCCCACCATCGGGAACATCCTTCCTGCATCTACCCTGTCCAGTCCTGATCAAATTTTATAGGTTTCTAGATCCGCCCCCCCCCCCCCCCCCATTCTTCCATCGGGCAGGAGATACAGAAGTCTGAGAACACGGACGAACAGACTCAAAAACAGCTTCTTCCCCGCTGTTACCAGGCTCCTAAACGACCCTCTTATGGACTGACCTGATTAACACTACACCCTGTATGCTTCATCCGATGCCGGTGCTTATGTAGTTACATTGTGTTGCCCTATTATGTATTTTCTTTTATTCCCTTTTTTCCCCATGTACTTAATGATCTGTTGAGCTGCTTGCAGAAAAATACTTTTCATTGTACCTCGGTACACGTGACAATAAACAAATCCAATCCAATTCTTCTGAACTTCAGCAAATATAATCCTAATTGATTCAATCTCTCCTCATATGTCAGTCCCGCTATCCCAGGAATAAGTCTGGTAAACCTTCGCTGCTCTCCCTCTAGAGCAAGAACATCCTTCCTCAGATAAGGAGACCAGAACTGCACACAATACTCCAGGTGTAGCCTCACCAAGGCCCTGTATAATTGCAGCAAGACATCCCTGCTCCTGTACTTTAATCCTATCGCAATGAAGGCCAACATACCATTTGCCTTTAAAAAAAAAAAAATTTAGAATATCCAATTAATTTTTTCCAATTAAGGGACAATTTAGCGTGGCCAATCCACCGACCCTGCACATCTTTGGGTTGTGGGGGTGAAACCCACGCAGACACGGGGAGAATGTGCAAACTCCTCAAAGACAGTGACCCAGGGCCGGGATTCGAACCCGGGTCCTCAGCGCCGTAGGCAGCAATGCTAACCACCGTGCCGCCCTGCCATTAGCCTTCTTTAGCACCTGCTGCACCTGCATGCTTACCTTCAGTGACTGGTGTACGAGGACACCCAGGTCTCGTTGCACATTCCCCTCTCCTAATTTACACCCATTCAGATAATAGTCTGCCTTCCTGTTTTTGCTTCCGAAGCGGATAACCTCGCATTTATCCACATTACGCTGCATCTACCATTCATTTGCCTGCTCACTCAACCTGTTCAAATCACACTGAAAGTCCAAATAAACCACATTCACTGGCTCCCCCATGTCAATTCTACTAGTTACTCCCAGCCCAGGGTCACTGTCCGTGTGGAGTTTGAACATTGTCCCTGTTCCCGTGTGGGTCTCACCCCCACAACCCAAAGATATGCAGGATAGGTGGATTGGCCACATCTAAAGTACCCCTTAATTGAATAAAAAAGAATTGGGTACTCTAATTTCTTTTTAAAAACCTCTACTAGTTATATCCTTGAAGAATTCCAGTAGATTTGTCAAGTATGATTTTCCCTTCATAAATCCATGCTAACTCTGTCCAACCGTACCACTGTTTTCTAAGTGCTCCGCTATAAAATCTTTTTATCCAGCATTTTCCTCACCATCGTTGTCAGGCTTACTGGTTTATAATTACGTTTTCTCTCTACCTTCATTTTTTAGTGGGGTAACATTAGCTACCCTCCAATCTGCAGGAACGTTTGACAATCAATGCATCCAATATTTCTAGAGCTACTTCCTTGACTTTTCTGGGATGTAGATTATCAGGCCCTGAGGATTTATCAACCTTCAAGACCATCAATTTCTCCAACACCATTTCTCTACTAATACTGATCTCCTTCAGTTCCTCCCCCTCACTAAACCATGCATTCTCCAACATTTTGGGTGTGTGATTTGTGTCTTCATTTGTGAAGACAGAGCTAAAGTTAGTCTGTAATTGCTCAGCCGTTTCTTTGATTCACATTATTCATCCGCCGTTTCTGACTGTAAGGGATTCTATTTTCCCCTTCTTTTAAAAAAAGTAAATTTGGAGCACCCAATTCATTTTTCCAATTAAGGGGCAATTTAGCGTGGCCAATCCACCTACCCTGCACATCTTTGGGTTGTGGGAGTCAAACCCACGCAGACACGGGGAGAATGTGCAAACTCCACACGGACAGTGACCCAGAGCCGGGATCGAACCTGGGACCTCGACGCCGTGAGGCAGCAGGGCTAACCCACTGCCCCACCGCGTTGCCCCCTATTTTCCCCTTCTTAATCAATCCCTTTGTCCTCCTTTGCTGAATTCTAACTGCTCCCAATAATCAGATCTGCTGTTTTTGTGACAATTTCCCTTGTAAGCCATGGTTTGGACAATCGTCCCCATTTTATTTTTGCACCAGACAGGAATGAACAATTGTTTTTTAAAAAATATTTTTATTGAAGCATTTGCAAAATTTTTATCACAATAACAAACAAAACAATAACATAAACATCAACGTGGTAAACTAGACATTTCCCACCCAACCCCTTCTGTACATCCCATAACCATATTGCACCTACCCCCCACCCCCCCAGAATGCTGCTTCTGCTGACATTTTAATTTTCCCCGAGAAAGTCGATGAACGGCTGCCACCTCCGGGAGAACCTCAGCATTGACCCCCCTCAAGGCAAACTTTATTTTCTCCAACTTGAGAAACCCAGCCAAGGAATGAACAACTGTTGCAGTTCACCCATGCATTTTTTGAATGTTTGCCATTGCCTATCCACTGTCATCCCTGTTAGTAATATTTCCCAATCGTCCATCTTGATGAAGAATTCTGTCATGTTATGGTCACTCCTCCCCAAGGGACCTCGCACTAGACTGCCGATGATTCCTTTCTCATTTGTGATGAACGTGGGAATTTCAGATATATTGTATGATATGTATTTCATGCTGTAAGGGTTAAAAACTTGGGTTGGTGTGTGTGACTGCTGCAGTCATGTTTCAAAAATCCTGGTTTCAATGACAGTAGACCTTTCGGAGACAGAGGTACAATTACAGCATCGTAAACGTTTGGGTTAATGGGCTTTTATTTTATATTAAGAGGGTCCCCTGGGGAGTAGATAGTTAGAGACATTGTGTTCAGCTTAGTGAGATGATGTAGTTACTGGGAGGAGCCTGGGGTGGAAACAGTCAGATGTCGAGGTTTTCAGGGTTATTTCTTTGACCGGAAGGGGTGTCGAGAAGGTTTTCTGAAGAAATACAGCCGGAGATTCTGAATTATTCTGACGGGGGGGTCAGGTCTCTTTCTTTCAAGCAATCTCAAAAGACCTCTCTTTCTCAAAGTGAAGGATCCAAGACATCTCTGTACAACAGGCATTTCTGAGAGCTAACTGTATTTAAAATTGGATTGGGATTTTCCGTAGTCCAATGCTGAAATCGGGATCGGCGATAAGGCGGAGAATAGAAGGTGAGGCAAGAGGACGGAGATCGGCAAAATGACAGTCCAAAGATGTGCAGATTTGGTAGATTGGCCGCGATAAAATTGCCCCTCAGGATGTGCAGGCTTGGGTTAGAGCGGGGAGTGGGGTAGGATTCTCTTTCAAAAGGTCGCGGCAGACTCAATGGGCCAAATGGCGTCTTTATGCTCTGCTGCGATTCTATAGTTTAATGGCTATTTTGGCGCTTTACTTTAAAAGGTTTGAAGTATTGAGCAGAGCCCAAACTGCAGATCCTAAACAACATCTAGAAAACGTTTTGGCGACTTGTGTGATGACGTCCGCCTGCTGATTTCCAGAGAACACATCACCTGAAAAACCTGAATAAGAAGTGGGTGTGAAATGGAACTGGAACGATGAGATCCTGCTCAAGCTCCTTGTCCTGCAGCTGAAGTGAGGGAAGAAACCCACCCTGAAGACATTGCCTGTTGGGTCTGATAGAATATTTCACAATAAATAAGACGCGAGAACATGGGTAAAATTTGAGAAAAGTGCTTTTTGGGTTAGAGGCCGAAAGTAGTTTGGATTCTTCATTAGTCCCAGTGTCTGAGGATAATGTGATGGAAAAGAGAAACTGGTTAATTTTTTCCAGAAACCTCCAAGGCAGTCAGTTATGTTTGTAAACTAACCCCCGCACCCCAAAGACGTGCAGGATAGACCAGTGATGGTGAAATTGTAGAACGATTTCTCGGGTTTTGTCCAGCTAGAATTCCACACTTCTCAATGCCTGAAGACAACGGTTTTGGAAATCCTTTCAAATTTAGATTTGAACATCAAAAATCGACAGAGCTTCAATAAGATTGCAAATATAGAACATTACAGCGCAGGCCCTTCGGCCCTCAATGTTGCGCCTTCCTGTGAAACCCCCTCTACACTATTCCCTTATCGTCCATGGCAGGAAAATATTCAGGTCTACAAGCAAGACTGAACAATGCAAGCCCCTGTGCGTTATTCATCCCATGTTCCAGTCACTCCTTTTTGAATTTGTTCAAAAGTTGTATGCCTTCTTTTCGGTTTCCACCCATGTGCTGCAATTACACTTGGAGCAGGCACAGGGAAACATTTAACAGTCAAAAGAATTTGCGACACCAGGTGGTTCGCTCGTGCAGACACTGTTCTGGCTTTGAGACTGAACTTTATCGATATAAAGGAATGTTTATCAGACAGAGCCACGTCAAAATCAGAGAAACTAAGTCTGAAAAGTATGAAATTGCATTTTTACGGTTGTGTGGAACTATTTACTTCAAAGAATGAATGGTGCCAGCAAATTGCTGCAAAATGTTGATACAACTTTACTGAATTCTTCACAACCGTTAGTCTCAGTTAGCAGTTTTGCCCTGGATGTTCGAAATTGCCAAACCTCAGTGGAAGCAGAGACGCTAACGTTTAACAAAGAACACAGGTCCCTCTGATGATGAGAAGCATACATGACTCAGGAAGTTATATTTTTATGAAGCTAGTGTAAGGGTCCTCCCTGCTGATTCTCTTATTTCCCCGTTCTTTATTTTTGCTGTTATCATTTTTGATCCATGGGTGGTTAATGGACATGTATCTTTAAGTCACGCAGCAGAGGGCGGCGCAGTGGTTAGCACTGCTGCCTCACGGCTCCGAGGACCCGAGTTCGATCCTGGCCCAGGGTCACTGTCAGTGTGGAGTTTCCACATTCTCCCCATGTGTGTTGGTCTCACCCCCACAACCCAAAGAGGTGCAGGTTAAGTATATTGGCCACGCTAAATTTCCCCTTAATTTTAAATGTTTTTTTTAAACAAAAGGCCCAGCAGCAAAAAGAATTCAGAATTCAAGAAGTTGCAACAGACGATATGTGCTGCTAGGTTTGGACATTAAGACCCAGACGTTTTGGCACCTGCGTGATGGGGAGGGACTCGGTTCGACTGATTGGCTGGTGAAAAAGGAATTGGCCAAAAGGCCGTAATCTGCCTGGTAACAGGCGATGATTAGGAGCTATTCGAGTGGAATAATTTCCACAGACCCAAGGAGCTGA
The DNA here is from genome assembly GCF_902713615.1 of Scyliorhinus canicula. NCBI lineage: Eukaryota > Metazoa > Chordata > Chondrichthyes > Carcharhiniformes > Scyliorhinidae > Scyliorhinus > Scyliorhinus canicula. Next base: position 67,831,762 of record NC_052166.1, read on the forward strand.
GTTTGAATCCAGGACACTCGGGGGAAGGACCTGCTTGTCTTCTCTCTCCAGAAAGGCTGAGTTTCTGTATTACTGAAACTGCAAGCAGAGACCTGGATCTCAAAGCTTACTTTGAAAGAAAGTCTGCTTAAAGGCAACCACCTGAAACAAAGGCCCTTAGTGTCCAAAAAGGTTAGGTGGGGTTGCTGGGTTGGAATGAAGACATGGGCTTAGATACGGTGCTCGTTCCAAGGGCTGATGCAGACTCAATGGGCTGAATGGCCTCCTTCTGCCCCATAAATTCTATGACACCCATAATCCCACATCTTTGGACACTGTCCTGGGAGTGTTTGATGGGGACAGTGTAGAGGGAGCTTTACTCTGTATCTAACCCCGTGCTGTACCAGTCCTGGGAGTGTTTGATGGGGACAGTGTAGAGGGAGCTTTACTCTGTATCTAACCCCGTGCTGTACCTGTCCTGGGAGTGTTTGATGGGGACAGTGTAGAGGGAGCTTTACTCTGTATCTAACCCCGTGCTGTACCTGTCCTGGGAGTGTTTGATGGGGACAGTGTAGAGGGAGCTTTACTCTGTATCTAACCCCGTGCTGTACCTGTCCTGGGAGTGTTTGATGGGGACAGTGTAGAGGGAGCTTTACTCTGTATCTAACTCCGTGCTGTACCTGTGCTGGGAGTGTTTGATGGGGACAGTGTAGAGGGAACTTTACTCTGTAACTAACCCCGTGCTTTATCTGTCCTGGGAGTGTTTGATTGGTGGTGGTGGTGGGGGGGGGGGGGGGGGGGGGTCACTGGAGCATTTGATTGGCACCGTGGTGGTGGGGGAAGTGTAGATTCACACTGTCACCCGACTGCTCCTTTCCAATATCTGTCAACCTTTGTTTCTAGTTTGATGTTACTGAGGGCGGTTAAGATCACAGATAACAAAAACATCATTTCCAGTTCTCCATTTCAGTTCAGATTGGTTATCTAAGTGAATCCAGCCGGATGTTTCAACTTAACCCTTTGATGACTGAATTAACGGACTTCTTACAAAGATGGATCTGGCACAATCCTGGAGCTCGTTAGAAACGGTGGAGATATGAAGTAGGTCAAGGTGGGTTCTGTTGTAAAGAGAGATTGGAAGACAGTGAATTATTGTGCAAACAAGGACAGAGAGGTAGACAGAACAGTGATGTAATTCCAAATCAGGCCAATAGGTGACATGGATGGGAAACTGCAGGCCGTGCTCCCATCCACCTGTTGCCCGAGTTCTTCCAGATTGCATGGATTGCGGTTTGGAAGCGCAAAAGAGCTTTAGCAAGATTCTGCAGTGCATCTTGTCGACAGGACACTCGGCTGCCACCGTGGGTCGATGGTGGAGGGAGTGAATGTTGGAGGTGGTGGATGGGGTGTCAATCAAGCGGCTGCTTTGTCCTGGATGGTGTTGAGCTTTCTGAGTGTTGTTGGAGCCGCACTCATCCAGGCAAGTGGAGAGTATTCCATCTCACTCCTGACTTGTGCCTTGTAGATGGTGGACAGGCTTTGGTGGGTCAGGAGGTGAGTTACTCTCCACAGGATTCCCAGCCTCTGACCTGCTCTGGTAGCCACAGTATTTATATAGCTGGATGCATTTGGGTTTCTGAAATGGGCCCCGTATACAAATGGTCAATTTCCCTTTAAAGGAAGTGGTAGATTGCACGAGATGATCTCTTCCAGACTGACACCATCAGAAGAGGAACTTAATTCTGACTGAAAAAATAGGTGGTTACTTTCCTGAAAATATCCTTGGAGCTCTCTAGATTGCCAGGGATGTGGGGAAGATGCCAGGAAGGGGAGGAGGCGCAAAAGGAAGATAGGAAAGGAAGGCGAGTGGGAGTTCCTCTGGTAAGTATATGGAGATGGATTGAGAATAGTGTGGCTGTCTCGTGGATGTTCGTTATGCTGAATGCCCGAACACATGGTGAATAGGAACTTAGTTTGAATGTTGGAGGGGCAGATGTCACTGCAGGAGGTGGAGGGACAAAGAACACCACGAGACTCGCTGGTGAAGTACCAGAGACCGCTGAAGACACTGGTTCTGAAACAGAACCACAGCCACTGCTGAGAAAATTCTTCACACCTCTGGATTTCGGTGGTCGTGAACATCCTGTGTCAGCTCCCCCACACACAATTGCTGCCTGTCCACCTTTTCATCTTGCAGCCTTCACCCTCTCTGGGTCACCAGAGGGTCAACAAAAAACACTTGTAATTGAAAAAAGAACTTTATTAAAATACCTGCTGTATTGTGCTGCAGATATTATACAAAAAGGAACAATTAAGAGTCCAGAGAGCTGCACGATACTGCATTTGTCACATTGACTCCACCAAACAGTCGTCTATTTGAGCACAGGGACAAAGTCAGCTGCTGAAACCCACCCCCCAGTATGGAATCGGAGAGAACATTAAAATCAGTCAGTATTTGACCCCCTTCCTCATCGAGTGGGTTAAATGTTCAGGGTCGAACTCCTTCACACCGCTGTCTCCAAACACTCGCTGCCGAAGAAAATCCAGAAACCAGGGACTTCCATCACTGAAATTAAAGAATATTGGCATTACATTTCCCCCCCCACAGGCACGCACGTCACCACAACAACCCCCTCTAGACTCGCATTAAAGTTACTGTGAAAATCCCCTAGACGCCACATTCCGGCACCTGTTCGGGTACACTGAGGGAGAATTCAGAATGTCCAATTCACCTAACAACACGTCTTTCAGGACTTGTGGGAGGAAACCGGAGTGTCTGGAGGAAACCCACGCAGACACGGGGAGAAAGTGCAGACTCCGCACAGACAGTGATCCAAGCCGGGAATCGAACACGGGACCCTGGCGCTGTGAAGCAACAGTGCTAACCATTGTGCTGCCGTGCCACCCAAAGCTGCCCCTCCAGTGCCACATACCCACCGTCCCCCTTTGACATGCCTGTAACCATGCAAATCCTTCCTTCTGATTCGGTTTTTGAGCTCCAGTGTTTTGATTAACCTCCGTCCACTCCCCAATTGATCTCACCTTCCTTCAACAACCCTTCCTATTCTGGTAACCTGTGGGCTTCGAGTACACCACAGCTGATAGCAGTAGCAGCTAGTCGAATCAGTGAGTCAGTCGTCTACCTCGCAGGGGTATCGGTGAGTGGGAGGAGAATGGAATGGTCGTGGGAAACCAACTAATCCATTCTTTCTCCATCAACTGTTACAATAAACTGAAGAAGCTGCTAAAATGGCGTTTGAAAGAGCAACAAGCTAGCCAATAACACAAGAGCACTTTTTAAAAAAAAATTTAGATTACCCAATTATTTTTTCCAATTAAGGGGCAATTTAGCATGACCTACTGTGCACATTTTTGGGTTGTGGGGGCGAAACCCACGCAGACACGGGGAGAATATGCAAACTCCACACGGACAGTGACCCAGAGCCGGGATCGAACCTGGGACTTCAGCGCCGTGAGGCGGTTGTGCTAACCACTAGGCCACCGTGCTGCCCGAACACAAGAGCACTTGATCTAATTGTTCACAACACAGAAACAGGCCATTCGACCCGATTCAGTCAATGCTGGTCTGTATGCTCCACACAAACCACCTCCCATCTCCTACTTCATTTTATCCTCTCACTCTATCCTTCTATTCCTTTCGCCCTCGTTTTTAATTCAGCTTTCCCTGAAATGAATAGTTACTATTCCTCTCAACTACTCCCTGTGGGAGCGGGTTCCACATCCACCCCACGCTCTGGGCACAGGCTTCTCCTCAATTCACCATTGGATTATTACGGTCTCTCGCATATTGGTGGCTCCTAGTTCGATCTCCTTCCCGCTGAATGTATTTTATTACGAACAAGTATCAAAACAGGTTACAAGACAAACACCCCGGGAAACATACTTCCCAACAATCAACTATACAGCCTGTACAGATTCTCCCCGCCCGACGAACAGCTCTTTAAACACGGTCACAAACACCCCCCCACCGTTCCTCAAACCCGTCTGCAGAGCCCTGTAACTCTAACTCATACTTTATCTTCTCTAACCGCAGGGAGTCGTACAGGTCACCCAACCAAGCTGCTACCCCCGGTGGCGATGCCGACCGCCACTCCAGTAAAATTCGCCACCGTGCAATCAGAGAGGCGAAGGCCACGACATCGGCCTTCCTCCTCTCCGTGAGCTCCGGCTGTCTCACTGCTACAGATATCCTTAGCTTTCCGCCAAACATGGCAATATCAGCATCCTAAACCCACCTATTCTCTCATGTCAACATAAACAATCCTATTGCCACTATTTGAAGAGGGGTTGGGGCCTTCCCCCCCCAGGGTCCTGGCCTACATTCATCCCTCATCACTTACAAAAAAACAAACAGATTTAGACATCCCAGCTTTGTTGTTTATGGGGGCTTGCTGTGCACCGATTGGCTGCCGCCTTTCCGTCAATTACAACAGTGACCACACTTCACAAAGTATCTGACTGGTTGCAGAGCGTTTTGAGATGCCCTCGGTTGGTCAGAGGCGCTACAGAAATGCAGGCACTTCAGTTACTCCACCGTTGCTCCTCAATGTGGTTTGACTTCCTATCGTGTTCTTACCCACTGCGATCTATTTCAGTCAATCAGGCAGCAAGAACCAGTCACTATCCTCACACTAAACATCACAGCTTATTTTAAGATACTGACAACGCTGCCCGTTTCCCAATCCCCCTACACAGCCTCAGAAACATTGCAACATCAAACGCCAGTTTCACACTCAGTCACTGGAAATTTCCAACAACAGTTTGTTTCCATACCTTCAGCGTCTCTTCCTTGGGCGAAGGTTCCATTTGGTCACTACCCGCGTCTTGTTCTTGGGGGCAGTGGGTCGCTCTGGGGCAGTGGGCTGCTCTGGGGCAGAGGGCTGATTCTCAGTTTCCTGCCAAAATTTAAAAACGAGGGTTAAACAACTGCAAAGTTAAGACAAGGAGCCGTCCTTCAAGTGGATCTCAATGGCGGCTTCTCAACTGTGAGGGCATCGCAGCCGAGTCTGCTCTTGTCCTCAGAGCCGACTTTCCGAAAGGATTAAGTGACCCAGGAGCTGGAACCATTGGCTGGCTCAGCTATTCACCTGCACCCCCTCCCGCCATCCCAGGTGCTTGGAGGGGCCACGGGGGCCCCGCATTGGCTGAAATCAGATAACTGAACACGGACTTGGTTTTGCCTCAATACCACGTCCATGAACAGTTAAACCACCCACCGCAGTTACCCGGAACAGAATGAGTCACTGTTTCCAGTAGAGGATTGGAATACTTTGTGGCTGTTGGTGGAAAACAGGAACTGGAGACGACCATTCAGCCCCTCCAGCCTGCTGTCTGGTTTTATATGCCTGATATGTACCTCTACACTCCATACACCTGCCTTGGTACCATATCCTTTAATACTCTGTCCACCATGAATTTATCAATTAGTTTTCAATGTTTCCACTCTGATGCCTTATAGCTCTGGACTGGGTGCGGGAACACGGTTACAATGAGGTCCAATTGCAGAGTCTCGATCAATCAGGCCCCACTCACTCCTTGTTCTGGCCGTTGCTCGTCTGATTAAACGTTTGTTCAACACGTAACTAACATTTTTCACCCCAACTTCCTTTTTCATAAAAAGTTCACAATGACAGAAAGGCGTTGTTACTGGAAGCCAGCACACAATTAACTCTTGGCTCAGTCAACATTTTTTTTTTTTTTTTTTTTTAAATTTAGATTACCCAATTATTTTTTCCAATTAAGGGGCAATTTAGCATGGCCAATCCACCTACTCTGCACATTTTTGGGTTGTGGGGGCGAAACCCACGCAGACACGGGGAGAATGTGCAAACTCCACACGGACAGTGACCCAGAGCCGGGATCGAACCTGGGACCTCAGCGCCGTGAGGCGGTTGTGCTAACCACTAGGCCACCGTGCTGCCCTTGGCTCAGTCAACATACCCCAATTCCAAAGCACTGCTCGTTGAAGTGCACGTACGAGGCCAGAACCCTCATAGGACAATCCCAGTGAGAAGTACAAACTCCTTCAGCCCAGTGTGACTCTGGTGTAGGTGTTCACAGTACCTTGTGGCTGGGCAGAGCTCACACCTCACTGCAACCATTAAAATAACCTGGAGAATTAACCATGGAGCTGCTGGATTGTCCTAACAAACTCAACAAGGAGACCAGTGTCCCTCACGTCCTGACCCAGTTTGGACTGCACCAGAGTAGGAGAGGAGGGGGCAGGATTGGAGCAGTCGGAGTGGGGGGGGGGAGGTGGAGTCGGAGTGGGGGGGGGAGGGTGAGTCGGAGTGGGGTGGGGGAGGGGGAGTCGGAGTGGGGGGGGGAGGGGAGTCGGAGTGGGGGGGGGAGGTGGAGTCGGGTGGGGGGGAGGGGGAGTCGGAGTGGGGGGGGGAGGGGGAGTGCGGAGTGGGGGGGAGGGGGAGCCGGAGTGGGGGGGGAGGGGGGAGCCAGAGTGGGGGGGGGGAGTGGGAGGCCGGAGTGGGGGGGGGGAGGGGGAGTCTGGAGTGGGGTGGGGGGTAGTGGGAGTCGGAGTGGGGGGGGGGGAGAGCCGGAGTGGGGGGGAGGGGGAGCCGGAGTGGGGGGGGGAGGGGGAGCCGGAGTGGGGGGGGGGAGGGGGAGTCGGAGTGGGGGGGGGGGTACGTGGGAGTTCGTGAGTGGGGGGGGGTAGTGGGAGTCGAGTGGGGGGGGGGGTAGTGGGAGTCGGAGTGGGGGGGGGGGGTAGTGGGAGTCGGAGTGGGGGGGGGGTAGTGGGAGTCGGAGTGGGGGGGGGGAGTGGGAGTCGGTGGGGGGGAGGGGAGTCGGAGTGGGAGGGGGGAGTCGGAGTGGGGGGGGAGGGGGAGTCGGAGTGGGGGGGAGGGGGAGTCGGAGGGGGGGGGGGGGGTAGGGAGTCGGAGTGGGGGGGGGGTAGGGGAGTCGGAGTGGGAGGGGGGGGGGGAGTCGGAGTGGGGGGGGGGAGGGGAGTCGGAGTGGGAGGGGGGAGTCGGAGTGGGAGGGGGGAGTCGGAGTGGGGGGGAGGGGGAGTCGGAGTGGGGGGGGGGGGGAGTCGGAGTGGGGGGGGGAGGGGAGTCGGAGTGGGAGGGGGGAGTCGGAGGTGGGGGGGAGGGGGAGTCGGAGTGGGGGGGAGGGGGAGTCGGAGTGGGGGGGAGGGGGAGTCGGAGTGGGGGGGAGGGGGAGTCGGAGTGGGGGGGAGGGGGAGTCGGAGTGGGGGGAGGGGGGGAGTCGGATGGGGGGGAGGGGGAGTCGGATGGGGGGGGGGGGGAGTCGGAGTGGGGGGGGGGGGGAGTCGGAGTGGGGTGAGGGGGGAGGGGGAGTCGGAGTGGGGGGGGGGGGGAGTCGGAGTGGGGGGGAGGGGAGTCGGAGTGGGGGGGAGGGAGTGTCGGAGTGGGGGGGAGGGAGTGTCGGAGTGGGGGGGAGGGAGTGTCGGAGTGGAGGGGAGGGAGTGTCGGAGTGGAGGGGAGGGAGTGTCGGAGTGGGGGGGAGGGGGAGTCGGAGTGGGGGGGGAGGGGGAGTCGGAGTGGGGGGGAGGGGGAGTCGGAGTGGGGGGGAGGGGGAGTCGGAGTGGGGGGGAGGGGGAGTCGGAGGGGGGGGGAGGGGGAGTCGGAGTGGGGGGGAGGGGGAGTCGGAGGGGGGGGGGGGGGGGGAGTCGGAGTGGGGGGGAGGGGGAGTCGGAGTGGGGGGGAGGGGGAGTCGGAGTGGGGGGGAGGGGGAGTCGGAGTGGGGGGGGAGGGGGAGTCGGAGTGGGGGGAGGGGGAGTCGGAGTGGGGGGAGGGGGAGTCGGAGTGGGGGGGAGGGGGAGTCGGAGTGGGGGGGAGGGGGAGTCGGAGTGGGGGGAGGGAAGAGGAATCGGAGGGGGGGAGGAAGAGGAGTCGGAGTGGGGGGAGGGAAGAGGAGTCGGAGTGGGGGGGGGGAAGAGGGGGAGTTGCGGGATCGGTGTGGGGTGGGACTTTCAAACTTGTATTATTATTGGTCCATGAACGTGGAGAAGGTGTGGAGTAGAGACGAAGGCTTTGTGGGTGAGGACAGAGGCAGTTTGTGGGGGGGGGGGGGGGGGGGTTACGCGATCGCTGGTAACATCACCGTCACTGTTTGCCCCAGGGAGATATGCGGGGAGTCCTGGGGTGGGGGTGGCCATGCTTTAAAATATGGAGCACTTAGGTTAGGGGCGGGGGTCGATGCTGAACTGAGGGAATCATGGGTTTTAGCCGGGGGAGGATGGATGGAAGGTTTCGGGGATGGGAAGAGAGAGGGGTGAAGGAGATAAAGGACTCATTTTTGGTAAGGGCGGTCTCGCACGTTTGGAGGTTTTGCCGGCAATATGTGGGGTCCCTTGAGGGGACGGTTTTTAGGTACATTGCAGGTGCCGACTTGCGAAAAAGATCTTTCTGACCCTTGTGGTGACCCTTCCTCCTTGTTGCTGGAGGAGGTTTGGTGGTGATTCATAGGAGGATTTTGGAAGAAATAAGGGGTCTCTGGATAGGGGGGGGGGGGGGGGGGGGGGGGGGGGGGTCAAGGCCAAGTGGGAGGGGAAGCTGGGGGTTGCCACTAGAGGAGGGGTTTGTGGTGTGAGATGCTGCGGAGGGTAAATGCCTCAACCTCATGTGCGAGGCTGGGGTTGATACAGCTGAAGGTGGTGCACAGAGCGCACCTGACAAAGTTGAAGTTGGGCCGGCTGTTTGAGGGGGCAGAGGGTATTTGTGTGGGAGGGGCCCAGCTAATCATGTACACATGTTCTGGTCCTGCCCAAAGGAGAAATGTTGGAGGTCGTTCTTCAGCACCATGCTGGTCATGAATGTGCACTTGGGAGCCCAGTCCCCCGGGGGCCACATCTGGGGTGTCAGATCTGCTGGAGTTGCAGGCGGGAGTGGGGATAGATGTTTGAGTCTTCACCTTGCTGATAGCTTGCAGGTGGGTTCGAGGTCAGTCTCTGCACCCCGTGCCCCAGAGTTCCTGCATTTAGAGAGGATGACGTTTGCCCTAAGAGGGGCAATGAGGGTGTCCACAAGAGATGGGGGTTTGCTTTTTCTGTATTTCAAGGAGCTGGTCACTGTCAACTGGAGGGGGGGGGGGGGGGGGGAGGAGAAGAGAGAGAGAGGGGGGGGGGAAGGGGGCGAGAGGGAGGCGGGGGGCGAGAGGGGGGCAGGGGGGGCAGGGGGGGCGAGAGGGGGGCAGGGGGGCGAGAGGGGGGCAGGGGGGCGAGAGGGGGGGAGGGGGGCGAGAGGGGCGAGAGGGGGGCAGGGGGACGAGAGGGGGGCAGGGGGACGAGAGGGGGGCAGGGGGACGAGAGGGGGGGCGAGAGGGGGGCAGGGGGGGCGAGAGGGGGGCAGGGGGGCGAGAGGGGGGCAGGGGGGGAGAGAGGGGGCAGGGGGGGCGAGAGGGGGGCAGGGGGGGCGAGGGGGGGGGCAGGGGGGAGAGAGGGGGGCAGGGGGGCGAGAGGGGGGCAGGGGGGGCGAGAGGGGGCAGGGGGGGGAGAGAGGGGGGCAGAGGGGGGGAGGGGGAGGGGGGGGGCAGGGGGGGCGAGAGGGGGGGCAGGGGGGGCGCGAGGGGGGGCAGGGGGGGCGAGAGGGGGGCAGGGGGGGCGCGAGGGGGGCAGGGGGGGGGGAGAGGGGGGCAGGGGGGCGAGAGGGGGGCAGGGGGGGCGAGAGGGGGGCAGGGGGGGCGAGAGGGGGGCAGGGGGGCGAGAGGGGGGCAGGGGGGGGGAGCAGGGGGGCAGGGGGGGCGAGGAGGGGGGCAGGGGGGGCGGGAGGGGCAGGGGGGGCGAGAGGGGGGCAGGGGGGGCGAGGGGGGCAGGGGGGGCGAGAGGGGGGCAGGGGGGGGGCGAGAGGGGGGCAGGGGGGGCGAGAGGGGGGCAGGGGGGGCGAGAGGGGGGCAGGGGGGGCGAGAGGAGGGGGGCAGGGGGGCGAGAGGGGGGCAGGGGGGGCGAGAGGGGGGCAAGGGGGGGGGCGCGAGAGGGGGGCAGGGGGGGCGAGAGGGGGGCAGGGGGGGGGCGAGAGGGGGGCAGGGGGGGCGAGAGGGGGGCAGGGGGGGCGAGAGGGGGGCAGGGGGGCGAGGGGGGCAGGGGGGGCGAGAGGAGGGCAGGGGGGGCGAGAGGGGGGCAGGGGGGCGAGAGGGGGCAGGAGGGGGCAGGGGGGGCGAGAGGAGAGGGGGCAGGGGGGGGGCGAGAGGGGGCGAGAGAGGGGCAGGGGGGGGAGAGGGGGGGGCGGGGGGGCGAGAGGGGGGCAGGGGGGGCGAGGAGAGGGGGGCAGGGGGGGCGAGAGGGGGGCAGGGGGGGCGAGAGGGGGCAGGGGGGGCGAGAGGGGGGCAGGGGGGCGAGAGGGGGGCAGGGGGGGCGAGAGGGGGGCAGGGGGGCGAGGGGGGGGGGGGGGGCAGGGGGGGCGAGGGGGGGGGGCAGGGGGGGCGAGGGGGGGGGCAGGGGGGCGAGAGGGGGGAGGGGGCGAGAGGGGCAGGGGGGGGCGAGAGAGGGCCGAGAGGGGGGGCGAGGGGGGCAGGGGGGCGAGAGGGGGGCAGGGGGGGGAGAGAGGGGGGCAGGGGGAGGGGGGAGAGGGGGGCAGGGGGGGCGAGGGGGGGGAGAGAGCGAGGGAGGGGAGAGGGGGAGAGAGCGAGGGAGGGGGGCGAGAGCGAGGGAGGGGGCGGAGCGAGGGAGGGGGCGGGAGCGAGGGAGGGGGCGGCGAGAGCGAGGGAGGGGGCGGGAGCGGGGAGGGGGCGGGAGAGGGAGGGGGGGGAGCGAGGGAGGGGGAGCGAGGGAGGGGGGGCGAGAGGAGGGAGGGGCGAGAGCGAGGGAGGGGGCGAGACGAGGGAGGGGGCGAGATCGAGGGGAGGGGGCGAGAGAGCGAGGGAGGGGCGAGAGCGAGGGAGGGGCGATGAGTGCGATGGACGGGGGCGTGAGAGCGAGGGAGGGGGCGCGACGAGCGAGGGAGGGGCGAGAAGCGAGGGTAGGGGGCGGAGAGCGAGGGAGGGGCGGGCTTGAGAGCGAGGGAGGGGGCGAGGAGCGAGGGATGGGGGCGAGAGCCGAGGAGGGGCGAGAGCGAGGAGGGGCGAGAGCGAGGGAGGGGGGCGAGAGCGAGGGAGGGGGCGAGAGCGAGGGAGGGGGCGAGAGAGCGATGGAGGTGGGCCTGGAGAGCGAGGGATGGGGGCGGAGAGCGAGGGAGTGATATCAGGAATCAAAGAGCAGCGTTGAGTCCAGAGATCTACTTCTCATCACCAGGCTTCCTGGCAAGTTACAGCCAAACGCCAGATCAGTGCAGGAGGTTTCAAAGGGCTGGTTTAACTCTCTGTCGGCCACTTATCTGCAACTATTTCATTCACGACCCTTCATCTGGGAAATAGTGCAGCGAATTCTCCAATACTGTCTCGCTCTCTCGGTCTGTGTCCGTACACCATTCCTTCCTCAGAATCCTGCTCAGGGTCTCCTGTCAACGGCCCCACTGTGGTGGGGTTCCCCGTGGCGGCAGCGTAGTAGGAATGCCGGCAGCACAAGGTGGAGAGGAATCGGGATTTGAGGAGTGATAGGCAGGATTACTCTGCAGCCGATCAGACACCACTGCCTGGCTGCCTCCAGTCTCTTTTGGGGTCAGTCTCCTCAGGGGCCCCAAACTCTGACAGATTCAAGCCAGGATTTCTTGTGTAGCAGCAGCTTCGAGAAGGCTCGTAGTGTGGAGGAAGAGGGTGGTAGGTAGGGCAGGGCAATGGCCGTGCCTGGCACCCGCACACCACCTGGCCTTTGAGCCAGTTTCATTAACGCAAATGGCTAATTAGACAAAAGCTTAAAGTCAACGGGGAGTTTTTGCGGCTGTGAGCTGGTCAGAGGGGGGTCAGCTCCACCGTGCTGGGCCAGGCTGCTGGGGTTTACACTGGAACTGTCGATAGCTGGAACCCCTCGAGACAGCGATGCTCCGCCTCCCTGGTTAAGGTGCACGGTTGAATTGGTGGAGGTGGCTGCCGGCAGCTGGTCATGTGCAGGAATTGTGGGGCCTGTGGACAGCGTTACAACGGGGGGTGAGGCTGGGGGTGCAGGCGGCCGTGTGTGGCGAATTGCCGATGAAAGGGAGGTTAGGGGCTGCATTGCTTCAGGTTTGATTCCAGAGGGGGATTGCGTCGGAACAAAGACACAGCCATCAGCCAGACTGTTTGTAGGGAGGCTGTGAGCCGGCGCAGAACGGCGGTGCCCGCTGCCTGTGTGCTGCCGATGGCACCATGGAATAGCCAGGGTGATGTCCTGCTCGTGGGCAGGGTGAGGCCTGGCTGCTGGCGTGGCAGCGGTCCTGGGTGTTGTTGTGGGGGGTGAGGTGGTGGGATGTAGAGCAAAACCCTTGGGGGTGAGCACTGCCATGACAGGCACAGTGGAGTTGGGGAGCATCAGCGGTACCACCACCCTGTTGGGCTGCAGCGTATTGGACGGCATTGGGGCAATGGGTTGCAGGCGACGGGGTTATGGCAGTGCCACGCTGAACGGGAGGGAGGACGGGCACCGATTTGCCACGAGCAACTTGCCGGACCGAAGAATGGCTCCTCGGCTTCACTTTCCGCTTCGGCAATTGATTCGAACAGGCGAAGGCGAGCACGTCTGCTTAGAGGCCGGCAACTCCTGACCACTGGGGCAGGGCAGACTGTTGGGGGCAGGTGTCAGCTGTGTCAGTGCTGCCAGCGTTGGGACTCCGGGGTGGTGACCAAGGCCTTGGCATTTTCTTCTCGGCGAGTAATTGGAGGACGGACTTTGGCTTTGCCTTCGGGGGCGCAGTGCCAGTTTGAAACCGAGTGACTTCCATGGTCTGTCCGTTGCCCACGTCGATGGTGTCATCTTTCACCTGTTGCAGATAGCAGGCATCACGTCTCAGCTGGGCAGCACACTGCCTTTTTCTATCCAGAGGAAAAAGAGACAGGGTGAAAATAAAAGGTGCCCCCACGAGAAATTCAGTGAAGAGCACGCACTGGCTCAAAAACTATACCATACCTGACAAACTCTGTGCACCTGTTCATCTACAAGAGAGAAGAGGGAACATATTAAGTGACACTTCCCATCAGTCCTGCAGCCCAATACAATAAATCTCTATCAGTACACAAAAAGTTACTATTAAAAAAAAAACAAATGAGCAAAACTATCACCATTGCATTCTCAGATCAAGTGTTGATCGGCTATTCGACTGAAAGGACACCCAGCCTCATCATGGATGGTCATTGGATAAGTGTATGGATGCTAATGGAATCGTGTAGATGGGCTTTAGAGTGGTTTCACAGGTCGGCCCAACATCGAGGGCCGAAGGGCTGTACTGCGCTTGTAATGTTCTATTGTCTATTGAAGTGCTATTGCCAACAGGAATCACTGGATAGTGCTTGGGTAAGAGGGGGAACGAGCTCTGGCTTATTCCATCGACTTCCAGCACCCCAGGGGTCCAGAAGCCGACAGTGATGCAGTCACTGGCCTGGTTGGATCTGTCTTTGTCTAAGTGTCTCAGTTAAACTCCTGAATCACTGGGGAAGTAGCAGTACGCTACCGATCACAGTTTTGATACTGGGACCTACATTTGCTCCAAAAGCCTCATCCACCCCGACATCCGTCCCTCAACCCCAATCTTTCTCTCTCCCCCAATTTATGGCCAAGTAACAAGCCCCTTCGCCCGGTGTCAGTTCACACGAGGCCTTTTCAAGTTTGCTGCAGTCAAATTACCTTTTCTTTGATGATCTGCATGCAGCCTTCTTTATTAATCCGATACACCTGCAATTAACACAATGGAAAAGTCAGCACTTGTGATGGGATTAATCCTGGCTGGGTACTCAGACCCATATTGCACAAAGGGCAATTAGACATTGGTAGGCATCACCGTTAAGCCTGCTTGTTGAATGACCATATACATTAATTTCCAACAGGGGTCATCATACCAGTCAGAGCACAAAGCTGTGGTTAGCATTGCTGCCTCACAGCATTAGGGATCAGGGTTCGACTGCAGATTGGGTCAGCACATTTCCCCGTGTCTGCGTGGATCCCGTACCAGCCTCCCCGGACAGGCGCCGGAATGTGGTGACTAGGGGCTTTTCACAGTAACTTCATTGAAGCCTACTCGTGACAATAAGCGATTTTCATTTTTCATTTTCATTTCCTCCGGGTGCTCCGGTTTCCTCCCACAGCCTAAAGATGTGCAGATTCGGTGGATTGGCCTTGCGAAACTGTCCCTCAAGTGTCCAAAGGTTTTGATGGGGTTATGGGATAGGGTGGGGGGAGTGGTCCTAGGTAGAATGCTCTTGCGGAGGGTTGGTGCAGACTTGATGGGCCGAATGGCCTCCAGCTGCACTGTCAGGATACTATGGAATTGGCCAAACTCAATGTGTAGACAGGTATCAAGATAGATGATTCCACTTCTGTAGCTACAATTGGGCAGCGAATGTGGCCATGATTAGGAAATGGGTAACGGAGGAGGGGTCAGCGCCATGCAAAGGCGCCAGCCTAGGGGGCACTAGTAACGGCACCGCTGCCGTTCTCACCGGCACGATACACCACAAGCCCGGTGGTGACGGCGGCGCTGAGGGTCTGGGGTCAGTGGAGGAGGCACAGGAAGGAGGAGGGGGCCTCAGTTTGGACCCCGATACAGAACTAGATTTGCTCCGGGCAGGATAGACGGGCGGTTCCAAGGCTGGTATAGGGCAGGCATTAGAAGGACGGGGGACCTGTTTATAGACGGGACTTTCCCCAGCGTGAAGGTGCTGGAGGAGAGTTTCGGCCTGTCCCTCGGGGAATGCTTTCAGATACCTCCAGGTCCGGGACTTTCTCAACAAACAGGTGGGGACATTTCCGGGGCTACCCCCTCGAAGGATACAGGACAGGGGGGGTGTCTGGCATCTGGGTAGGAGAGGGGAAGGTGTCGGACATCTACCAGGAGCTGCAGGAGGTGGAGGAAGCCTCAGTGGAGGAGTTGAAAGGCAAGTGGGAGGAGGAGCTGGATAAGGGGCTGTGGACTGATGCCCTGGGCAGGGTGAATTCGTCCGCATCATGTGCCAGGCTCAGTTTGATTCAGTTTAAGGTGGTGTACCGGGCTCACACGACGATGGCAGGAATGAGCAAGTTCTTTAGGGGGGAGGACAGGTGCGCGAGACGTGCTGGGAGTCCGACGGACCATGTCCATATGTTCTGGGCATGCCCGGCGCTTAAAGAATTCTGGCAGGGCTTTGCGAGGGCTATGTCCAGGATTTTGGACACGCGGGTGAAGCAGAGTCCAACAATAGCGATCTTCGGGGGTGTCGGAGGATCCGGGAGCAGGAAGCGAAAGAGGCCGAGGTTTGGCCTTTGCCTCCCTGGTACCCCGGATATGGATCTTGTTAATGTGGATGGACTCGAAACCCCGAGCATGGAGACCTGGGTTAGTGATATGGCTGGGTTCCTCAGCCTGGAGAAAATAAAGTTGCCGTGAGAGGGTCCTTGCTGGGGTTCCCCCGGCGGTGAAACCTTTCCTCGACTTTCTTGGGAGAAATTCTGATTGAAAAAAAGCTTTAATAAAAACAATTTAAAAAAAAGATAGATGATTCCATCCTGTCTTTCACACCCTGATTCCAAACCCAACCATGGCAAAGCCTGACACAGGTATTCTCTACAGGAAACCTTAATACTACAGACAAAACTCACCTGTATCAGGAGTGCAAAAACCGATGTACTGATCAAACCGGTCACTTCCAGTCTCTCACGGACACGGTCAACGGATGGGGAAGAGGAAACAGTTTGAGACAATGACATAAAATCTCAGGACGCCACATCTCTTTCAGCCAGTGCAAGGCCCCAGTTAGATATCAACCTCTCTGGGAAATGCTTGCCATGCAGGTCAGGTTCCAATTCAATGAACTGCATGAGCACTATAAGAAGAGTCTTCCTTTGACGGTGGTACAGTGGTTAGCACTGCTGCATCACGGCATCAAGGTCCCGGCCCAGGGTCACTGTCCGTGTGGAGTTTGTACATTCTCCCCGGTGGGTTTTGCGCCCACAACCCAAGATGTGCCAGGGAGATGGATTGGCCATGATAAATTGCCCCTTAATTGGAAAAAAAGAATAATTGGGACTCTAAATTTACTTTTAAAATGTCTTCCTTCTCTGCTCTTATGTTTCCCAAGCGGTGCAGGACCGCTGAAGGAACGCTGCACCATGGACGTGCCATCTTTTGGGGTCATACATTAAAGAAGACCCTTACTGCCCCTCGCGTAGATGCAAGAGGTGCAATGGTCACTCCCGCCTGCCCTGGGTCAACATTTATCCCTCCCTCAACATCATTAAAACAGCTTCGTTGGTCATGATCATGTCTCTGTTTGTGGGATCTTGCCGTCGATATTCCCACGTTGTGACAGTGCGATACTTCAAGTTGTGAAGTGCCTCAGGCTGACACGGTCGTGAAAACTACTTTAAAAATGCAAGTCTCTCTTCTCCATTCCCAACATTTTTATTCTGGATTGCAGAATGATGTAAATCGCCTCTCGGGGAGAAAGCGCAGCTCAGCCAGCACAGGGGGTGATGAACCCGGGAGTGGAGTCTCACCTCCACTTTGGCTGACTATCTTTGTTTCGGTCCATCGGCACATCTCCGTGAGAAGCTTCTTCTCCAGATTGGCTTTTGTATCTGGCGTATCGCCTTCCTGGGTTCCTTTCTGGCTCGCAGAGGCTTCTGTGGGACACCCACCGCTGAACAGGCAGTGGCATCGGGCACAGTTGGATTCGGTACTCCATCATCTTGCAGGGCCTGTGCCACCTGTGCAAACATAGAAAGGGAATTGATAACTTTATAAAATTCTGGTTCCAGGCCCTCCTGTCTTTCTCCACACCCGTCGCTCCGAAGATATGCAAGTCATTTGCCCAATGGCTCCGCGGCCACACTGCTCCCCAGACGGGCAGGGATGGGTCAGGTTTCTCTAACACACCCTCACCTGGTTTCAGAACTCAGTATCATAGAACATTACAGAAGGAAACCATCTTCCCAGCACTAACTCTCTGAAGGGGTGATGCAATTAGCTCCACTCCCCTGGTTTCCACATAAGACTGGAAATTATTTTCAATCCAATTCAGTTTTCAGTTATTATTGATCAGGACGGCACCGTGCCGCCCTGTGGTTAGCCCTGCTGCCTCACGGCACCGAGGTCCCAGGTTCGATCCCGTCACTGTCCGTATGGAGTTGCACATTCCCCCCCCCCCCCCCCCCCCCCCCCCGTGTCTGTGTGGGTTTCACCCCCACAACCCAAAGATGTGCAGGGTAGGTGGATTGGCCACGCTAAATTGCCCCTTAAGTGGGGAAAAAAAAGAATCGGGCACTTTGAATGTATACAAATAAAATTATTGATCCGTTTCTCCTTCAGGCAACTTGTTCCAGATAATGCTGAATTACTGCTCACATTGAGTTACGGTTCACATTGCTGTCTTCAGCAACAGCATTGCCAGTGTTATTTCCCTCGACTAATAATCCAGAGCAATTGATACCGAGTGGCATTGCTGACAGCCTGAGACTCAAATAAAAGGCTCTCAGCAGAAAACGACCATGGAGCTGGTGGATTGTCATCAAACGCCAAGTGGCCCTTACGCAAGGAAACCTGCCGGCCTTATCTAGACTGGGTCAGACTCTAGTCCCAAAGGCACAGCTATTGACAGCCAGCTGCCTTCTGAAGGGGTTGAAGCAGCCACTCGGTTATATCAAAACCACACCAATTTTAACAAATGAATTCTAAAGCACAGGCTGCAACCGTGAGGCGCAAGTTGACATGTGCGGGGTTATGAATCCAGTCACTGGGTCACACTGTGCTCTCGCCCCCTCCCATTCTTCAAGGTCAATGCCCCACATATAAAACAATGTGAGCTTTTAACACAATGAAGAAATCTTCTGGGTGAAAGAAGTGGAAAGAGAGATTAAGGCTGATCCAGAATATTAATTTCACCTCTCCCAAACCATTAACATTTTAAATAAATGATCAAGGAAGCATCCTCATTAACTCAAAAAATCCACATGTAAATGCTTAATACTTTTTTAGAATTTAAAATAAAACAAAATTTGGAACGGGTCCCATTCTTCGGTTGAGGCCTCTCCACCTCTATCGCTTTCTTCTCAGGTTCACTAGCTTTTGGAACAGAACGCGTCCCACAAGACAGGTTTCTCCAACATCTTGCTAGATTTGGGTCTCCCAGGGCGGTTATGACTTTCCATTTCTTCACAGTCACTGCGTCACGGTCCCTGCTGTGCTTTCCGATTCCCTGGTGGGGACCGGTTCGTTCTTCGACAACCGGGACACATCGGTCCACATCCAGCACGATGGACTCAGCTGGATTCCCGCACCTCGCCCTCCTTTTCTTCTTTTCCACTTGCCGAGCTTTCACTGGACTCTCCTCTTCCTCCAGCTCCTCCTCCTCCGACTCCATAAGTTTGACATCCTCGGAGGAGAATTCCGAGGACTCTGAGCTACTTTTCCGTTTCTTCCTCCTGATGCATTTCCGCCTCCTCTTTCTCCGGTGTTTTTCCCGGACCCATTGTTTGGCCTAAAAATAAATGAACACTTGTTTTAAAAAAAAACAACAGCATTTGAAAAGAAAGGACTTTGATTCTCTTCATTTACAACCCCAGGGCATTAAAAAGCACTTTCCAGCCAGTGAAGTGTTGCCTCTGTTTTATCTCCAGTGGCGTGATTCCGACTGACCTAGCTGTTCACGGTTTCATTCTGTTTCAACTTGAGGAATTCTCACCAAATCTCAGCGCTCACAGCACACAGACAAAAGCACATTTAAAACATTGCCCATCGCTTGCAACCACTTAGCCAAACTGCTTTTATTTGCCGACTTCAGCTGGGACTTGCTGGTCCTGGGTTAAAGCAGACAGGGCACTCAAGGGTGACAGTGGCACAATGCTATCTATGGGCTGGTTTAGCACAGTGGGCTAAACAGCTGGCTTGTAACGCAGAACAATGCCAGCAGCGCGGGTTTAATTCCCGTACCGGATTCCCCGAACAGGCGCCGGAATGTGGCGACTAGGGGCTTTTCACAGTAACTTTGTTGAAGCCTACTAGTGACAATAAGCGATTATTATTATGGTGCTCAGGACCTGGGTTTGATCCTGGCCCTGGGTTAGTTTGTGTGGAGTTTGCACATTCTCCCCGTGTCTGCGTGGGTTTCACCTCCACAACCCAAAGATGTGCAGGGTAGGTGAATTGGCCTCGCTAAATTGCCCTTAATTGGAGAAAAAAAAAAATTGGGTACATCAAATTTATTCAAAAAAAGAAAAAAAGACAGAGCTCTCAAATACACGAACCCTGGCTCTTCCTCCACCCGAAGTGTATGTAGTTTACCTAACTTCACCATGGCTTATCAGCTAACACATCACAGACCATAATTGAACCAGAAGCCCCCTGAGCTGTATGGTCAATGCAAGTCTTCATTTACCCACTCGGTGTGATGAAAACCTGAACAGTGTCTGCAACGGACAAGGCTGGAAACAACTACCTTTCCTTGGGATAGTTACTTCCACTAAACTGAGACAGATGAAAATCGAGGAAAAAGCAAATTTTCATCAAGTCTGCAGTAAGTTCATCAAAAGAGGTACATAGTGAGAGGGTCAGTTAGTTAGGCAGCTGGTTCATGATGCAGAGCGAGGCCAGCAGCGTGGGTTCAATTCCCATACCGGCTGACATTATTCATGAAGGCCCCAACTTCTCAACCTTGCCCCTTGCCTGAGGTGTGGTGACCCTCAGGTTAAATCATCGCCAGTCAGCTCTCCCCCTCAAGGGGAAGCAGCCTATGGTCATCGGGGACTGTGGCCACTTTACATACTGATGAAATGGATTTCACTATAAGCTGACTTTTAGTGTATTAAAAGGAAAGCGAGCCCATTGTTTACAGACCTTAGCGCCTGATACTACTTTCCATTTGTGCAGGCACTGCATTTCTGTTCTGCCTGTCAACTCTGCCGATATCTTGGCCCATTTACCTGTAAAATAAAAAGGCATTCAAAAGAAAATGGAGTTAATGTTGAAATAATAAACCACCTGGAACAGAGGCACACATCACACGTACAGACTCCTCATGGCAACCTCGGGAGACTTTGCTGCTCCATAGTTTGAACAACAGGGTCCAGAAATTTGTTAAAGGCAAATCACGTTGGATAAATTAACAGGTTACTTGAAGATATGATGGAGTACAGTTAATGGAAAGGCAGAATCCGGTGTGCTTGGCATAACACATGTACCCCTCAGAGGATGTCATAAAATGGGGGAACAAGATAGAAATGTACAGTAAAGCAAAATAGCCTTTTCTGACAGCGCGTGTGACCTACCCGACAGCGCATGCACGACATGCACGGCGGCACACGCACGACATGTATGATGGTGCATGTATGCCAGTACATCTGCAAATCATCTCTTACCAACTCCATGCTTTTCGACCAGCATTCTGAAATCACTCTCTTCTTTTTCCGACCATTTCCCTTTCCTGACGTTTTGGTTCAGCGTGTTCCGGAACCTGTGAAAGATTAAACACCGTCATTACCTAACACACAGCTTCAAACCCTCAAGGCCCTGTCCTCGGCCAATAACAGCCATCCACTATTCAAAAAACAATTATAACAGTTAAAAAGGCACCTGACCCCCCCCCCCCCAAAACCAGGCAGTCTGCCTCACCCACATCAGCCTCTCGACCGCCAATCACAGCGTGGGTTTCCTTGGCTCAGGAGATCTGACCGACAGCAGGGGCACACAATTGGCTTCAGTTGTGTCTGGGTATTTGTGGGGTACAGGATGAGAGTAGGGTCAGTGTTCTGCACCATTCCCCATCTCTATCTGGAAATCCCTGCTGGAATGTCAATATTGGGTGGGAAAGGAATGCCTATTGAGTGACACACACAATCCTCTCCGCTGAATGTGACACACTGTTCCACAAAGACAAAAGCAACTCACCTGCCTCTGCACTGAGCATCGACCCTTCCAGGAACCTCTTCCTGGATTTTGAACCAGTCCCGTGATCCGTATTTTTCCACTGCTTTCAGGAGCATCTGGAGAACAAATCATCACCTTAAAGATCTCCATTGCGACAGATTTTAATCCTCCTGTACTCCATGGAAGGGTAGCATAAACCTTTCAAATCTTTCTCCAGCACATTATTCACCCAATGTAATAACCTCGAGAATCAAAGGTTCACCTTCCTCACAGCTCAGGCTCTGCTGATAATGGGGGTCCCAAAGCTCAATGGAAACCCACTGCAGTCACAGCTCTGGTAAGGTGCAGGGAGGAGAGGGAGAATAACCACCCCCACTGAAGAAGGGAGGCTGAGTGGGTACGGCCCACAGTCCTAATCTACCGTGACGCCACAAGCAAGGCAGCACGGGGGCGGCCCACAGTCAGAGATAACTTATCTCAGGGCGGCGCGTGGCACAGTGGTTAGCACTGCTGCCAACGGCACGGAGGTCAGAGGTTCGATCTCAGCCCTGGGTCACTGTCCGTGTGGAGTTTGCACATTCTCCCCGTGTCTGCGTGGGACTCACCCCCACAACCCAAAGATGTGAAGGTTATGTGGATTGGCCACACTAAATTGCCCTTAATTGGAAAAAAATAAATAATTGGGTAGTCTAAAATTTATATTTAAAAAAAAGGGAACTTACCTCATCTTCTGCTGGTGTCCATTTTCCTCTCTTCACCATGGGATCGAGTGTCTTTGACCAGCGGTACAACAGCTGCGTGCTATTCCGTCCCTCCATAAAGTATGCAACTGTTGTGAGGAACAACATTAAGTTACAGTTCAGCATTGTATCCAGAGGCACCATTCACACATCAGGAACCTGCAACCTGAGCTGGGGAATGTTCCCATCAAAAAACTGAAGTGATTCTGGGTTATTTCCGGCGTCTTCTCCAAAGAGGCGGATTGGGGCTGGAGTTCAGTCACTGGGTCACAGTTCTGGAACTCCCTCCCTACATTTGCAGTACCTTCATCACACAGAATGCAGAGCTCCAAGATGGTAGCTCTTCACCACCATCTTCTTATGGGGCAGTTAGGGATGGGCAAAAATCACCAGCCTCGCCAGGTGCGCCCATATCCCAAGAATTATTAAAAATCTGCCCACATTGGCCATTCAGGGGCAACCACAGGGGCTAGTTTAGCTCACTAGGGGCTGGTATAGCTCACTAGGGGCTGGTTTAGCTCACTAAGCTAAATCGCTGGCGTTTAAAGCTGACCAAGGCAGGCCAGCAGCACGGTTCGATTCCCGTACCAGCCTCCCCGAACAGGTGCCAGAATGTGGCGACTAGGGGCTTTTCACAGTAACTTCATTGAAGCCTACTCGTGACAATAAGCGATTTTCATTTCATTCGTCAGGTGTAAGGCGAGTATTAGCAGTTTCAAACCATGAGACGTTTTCTAGTCTGATTCAGTCTACCTGGGGTGTTCTCACCGATCAGGACCAGGACTGAGGCTCTCCGTAGCCCAGGTCATTTGCAGCTACTGCTAACGGAGATAAACTGGATCAGCACAGACAAGGAATTGAACCGGGGATCTTGCAGAGGCCGCACCGCCCAGGGGCGCAGGGTATTTGCCCATTGAGCTATCATGGGGAGATGTTAATGCAAATACCTTGGGAGCAGACACCCCTCGAGCTAAACATAGAAAATAGGAGTAAGTCCATTCAGCCCTCAAGCCTGCCCCACCATTCACTATGGTTATGGCTGATCTCAGCACCCCAAACCCCTCCCCAAACCCCTAACACCTTTAGAGTCTAGAAGTCGATTTCCTTCCTAAATCGTCATCCGGGGGGCAGGAGGTATGGGGTTTCCCTTGGCAACAGATCCAAAAAGGAATGGAAAAGTCCAGCTATATCCCGATTGACCAAGTCAACCTGCCGAGTGCTAAGGGGGCTGCGAATGGACAGGAGACAACATTCAGAGTGCTGGGTGCAGAGAAGCAGTCAAGCCATCCAGTGCTGGAGTGCCAGATGTGGAAACAGCCTGCGATGCCTTCCATGGTTGGATTGCCGACTAATACTGGCTTTCTGAATCTGCCTCCAGGTTCAGGCACCTCGAGGGGGAAAATGTGGGCATTTGTTCCAACAAGAAGCAGGGAGAGATGCCTTTGGGCTGGAGGTGGGGTTGGGGCGAGGGTAGATGGTGATTTCTGGGCTGTGTGTGCGCGTGTGGGGGGGGGGGGGGGGTCTCACTACAACAAATTAAATACTTTGATTTCTATAACCAGCCGTTTACACAAAGTAAAAGTCCCAGAGGACCATAGGCTGCTTCCCCTTTGGGGGGGGGGGGGGGGGGGGGGGGGGGAGAGGTGCCAGGTGGTGATGTAACCCGAGGGCCACCACACCTCAGGCGAGGGGCAAGGTTGAGGAGGCGGGGCCTTCATCGATAACCTCAGCCCCGTACGGGAATTGAACCTGCGCCTCTGGCCTCGCTCTGCATCACGAACCAGCTGTCCAGCCTGAGCTAACGCAGCCTAGTATACAACAGGAGGGAGACATTACACATAATGTTGATTAACATTAACATAGAAACCACTATATCCAGAGCTTAGGGGCTGGTTTAGCACAGTGAGCTAAACCGCTGGCTTTGAAAGCAGACCAAGCAGGCCAGCAGCACGGTTCAATTCCCGTACCGTCCTCCCCGAACAGGCGCCGGAATGTGGCGACTCGGGGCTTTTGACAGTAACTTCATTTGAAGCCTACTTGTGACAATAATTTTCATTTCATTCTCTGCTACCAGTCATCACAGCCGCTTGCTGCAGCAGCCTCTGTACACCTCACTTCACTCTTTACAAGCTGAGCATCGACAGGTCTGGGGCAGAATTTAAAGCCAGACTACAGAGTCCGAGCCCAACCTGCTGCCCTGCAATCCAGGAGCACTCACTCTTGGTGTACGGGATGAAGCTTCCAACTCTCATCTTTTGCACCAGCTCGATCAGCATGTGATCCTCTTCCTCAGTCCATTCCTTCTTCGTCAGTTCTTTATTTAACTCCTGGTACTTCTGAAGGCACATGAAAGCAGTCCGGTTTGTCTGTCGTGGGAACAGGGAGGTGGTGGAAAAGAGAGAGAGAGAGAGAGAGAGAGAAAGTGGAATAAAGAGTATCAGATTCTTAAATCGCTTGTCGAACAGATGCTGGATTGGTTTATTTGGTTGTCATTTCACTCGTTCATACAACCTGCCAAATACCCGCCACATCTCAGTGACTCTCGTCTCAGTCACCCAGCCCCGGGTTCAAGATCGGCTACAGAACTTAGTGAGAGTGCAGAGCTGCTGATGGGCTTTGGATGAGGTGTTAGAAAGGCCTATTTGCCTCAGCTAGATCAAAGGATCCCACTACTAGCCACAGAGCTCCCACGTCCCAACATCTGTCTCCACCAGCATTAATGGCAATTTAAATGGTCGTCAATAGAATCGCTATAGTGTCGGAGGTCATTCGGCCCACTGAGTCTGCACCGGCCTCTGAAAGTGCACCCTGCCTAGGCCCCCCCCCCCCCCCCCCCCCCCCCCCTCAATAACCCCGTGCACTGATCACGTCCAATCCACCTAACCTGCGCATCTTTGGAATGTGAGAAGAGACCGGAGCACACGGAGGAAACCCCGGGCAGACACGGGGAGAACGTGTAAACTTCACACACAGTCACCAGAGTCTAACCACTGCCCCCATGCCAACCCATTCCCTCGTTTCCATCTATTTGGGCCTTACTGCCTATGTCACAGTGACTAAAAGCTATGAGAAGGCTTCTCGAAATGCAAGCCTTTCTTTCATCCCTTCCCTGGGTTAAGTCTACCGCAGCGGAAAGGGTGATCGTTAAACGGCAGCTGCATATCCAGAAGGTCCTTCGCCCTTTCATTCGGAAACTCGGAATCTATCGCAATTCCACACCACCTGAAATTCAAACCCACACATCTAACTCCTGGGATAGATGTGGGTTTTTTTTTTTGTACAAACCCACTGGAGTTGGTGGGAAGTTCCAGCAGGGAAAATGGAATCAGCCATGATTTAATCGGGGCCAAGCGTGAAAGGAGTCAGAGGAGGGATAATCAAGGACAAAAACAGAAGACAAAAAAAGAGAACTAAAAAAGTGATAGGCAGAGAAACCAAGGACCAGATTCAAACAGGACCACAGTGAAAAATATTGGGAGCAAGACAAATAATGCTAAAAAAACAAACTTAAAGGCTTTGTGCCTTAACGCACGGAGCAGTTGCAATAAAGCGGATGAACTAATCGCGCAAATAGATGTAAACAGGTATGACGTATCGGGATTCCGGAGACATGGACACAAGGTGACGAGGGATGGGAACAGAACATTCCACATCGAGGACAGACAGACAAAGAGGAAAAGGCGGTGGAGTTGCAGTGTTAATTAAAGAGGAAATTAACGCAATAGCGAGGAAGGATATTAGCTCCGACAATGTGGAATCTGTGTGGGTAGAACTGAGAAACACTATGGGGCAAAAAACGTGAGCGCGAGTTGTATATAGACTCCCCCAAACTGTGGTGACGTTGGGAATAGTATAAAAACAGGAAATCAGAGACAAATGCACTACGGGAACATCTGTAATTATGGGTGACTTCGTCTGCGTATGGACTGGGCAAATGAAGTTGGTCACAAGACCATAGAGGAGGAATTTCTGGAGCGTATACGGGATGGTTTTCGGGACCAATACGTTGAGGAGCTAACTAGAGAACAGGCCGCCCCAGACTGGGTACTGTGTAATGAGAACGGAAATCATTAGCAATCCAGTCATGCGAGACCGCTAGGGACGAGTGACCATCATATATGATAGAATTTTTCATCAAGATGGAGAGTGAAGTAGTTGATTCTGAGACTTGGGTCCTGGGTCTTAATAAAGGAAACTACGATGATAAGAAGCGCGAGTTGGCTATGATTGATTGGGAAGCATTACTTAAAGAAATGACTACGGAAAGGCAATGACTAACATTCAAGAGCGTATGGGGGAACTGCAACAATTGTTTACTCCTGTCTGGCACTTAAGTAAAACAGGGGTGGCCCGGTGGTTAGCACTGCTGCCTCACGGCGCCGAGGTCCCAGGTTCGGTCCCGGGGTCACTATCCGTGTGGAGTTTGCACATTCTCCCCGCGTCTGCGTGGGTCCCACCCCCACATCCCAAAGATGTGCAGGGTAGGTGGATTGGCCACGCTAATTTTCCCCTTAATTGGAAAAAAAAAATTATTTTAAAAAAGTAAAATGGGAAAGGTGACCAATCAATGGCTTACGAGGGTAATTAGAGATAGTATCTGATCCCCTTTTCAGCGGGAATTCAGCTGTTGGAGTGGGCGGAGCTAGAGTCGAGCAGTGAGTATTTAAACTAGCTGCTTCGCGGATTCGAGTCTTTTCGGCGGGAATTCAGCTGTTGGAGTGGGCGGAGCTGCTTCGCGGATTTGAGTCTTTTCGGCGGGAATTCAGCTGTTGGAGTGGGCGGAGCTGCTTCGCTGCTTAAACAGCCGCCACAGGGTCTTTGGGGATAAATTTGAAGAGTGACCTCACAGCAAAGCAGTGACCTGATTGGCTGGTAAGGAAAGTGCTCCAATTAGCAGTGTGTTGGTACGTATTGTGATTGGTAAGTAAAATCTTTATTCCTTTCACTTATTCATTATTTGATACTATATTTGTAATCAGTTAAGGTAAAGTGTAAAAATGGCAGGAGATCCCAGACCCGTGTTATGCTCCTCGTGCTCAATGTGGGAGTTCAGGGACGCGGCCGATGTCCCTGACTCCGTCATGTGCGGGAAGTGTGTCCAGCTGCAGCTCCTGTTAGACCACATGACGGCTCTGGAGCTGCGGATGGACTCACCTTGAAGCATCCGCGATGCTGAGGAGGTCGTGGATTGCACGTTCAGTGAGTTGGTCACTCCACAGATTAGGATTGGTGAAGGAGACAGGGAATGGGTGACCAAAAGGCAGAGAAAGAGCAGGAAGGCAGTGCAGGTGTCCCCTGCGGTGATCTCCCTCCAAAACAGGTATACCGTTTTGGATACTGTTGGTGGGAGATGACTCACCAGGGGAAGGCAGCAGTAGCCAGGCTCATGACACCGTGGCTAGCTCTGCTGCACAGAAGGGCAGGAAAAAGACGGGCAGGGCTATAGTCAAAGGGGATTCAATCGTAAGGGGAGCAGACAGGCATTTCTGTGGTTGAAAACAAGACTCCCGAATGGTATGTTGCCTTCCAGGTGCACGGGTCAGGGATGTCTCAGATCGGCTGCAGGACATACTGAAGGGGGAGGGTGAACAGCCAGTTGTCGTGGTGCATATAGGCACCAATGATGTCGGTAGAAAACGGGATGAGGCCCAGCAATCAGAATTTAGGGAGTTAGGAGATGAGTTAAAAAGTAGGACCTCAAAGGTAGTAATCTCAGGATTGCTACCAGTGCCACGAGACAGCCAGAGTAGAAATTCAAGAATAGTCAGAATGAATAAATGGCTTAAGAGATGGTACAGGAGGGAGGGGTTCAGATTTTTGGGACATTGGAACCGGTTCTGGGGGTGGTGGGACCATTACAAATTGGATGGTCTACAGCTGGGCAGGACTGGAACCAATGTCCTAGGGGGTGCTTTTGCTAACACTGTTGGGGAGGTTTTAAACTAATGTGGCAGGGGGGTGGGAACCAGGTTAGGAAGTTAGAGGTCAGTAAAGAGGCAGCAGCTAAAGCCAGTAAGGTACGAGATTATAAACTCAATGTGACTAAGGGGAAGAGTAGACAGGGAAGAAATGATGAATGCAAAGGGGCAGGTGGTCTGAGGTGCATTTGTTTTAATGCGAGAAGTGTAGCAGGTAAGGCAGATGAACTTAGGGCTTGGATTAGTACCTGGAAAATGATGTTATTGGTATTATTGAGACTTGGTTGAGGGAAGGGCAAGATTGGCAACTAAATATCCCAGGGTATAGATGCTTCAGGAGGGATAGAGAGGGAGGTAAAAGGGGTAGAGGAATTGCATTACTGGTCAGAGATGATATCACAGCTGTGATTAAGGAGGGCACTATGGAGGATTTGAGCACTGAGGCAATATGGGTGGAGCTGAGAAATAGGAAGGGTGCAGTAACATTGTTGGGACTTCACTACAGGCCTCCCAAAAGCGAGCATGAAGTAGAGGTACAAATATGCAGACAGATTATAGAAAAACGTAGGAGCAATAGGGTGGTCGTGATGGGAGATTTTAACTTCCCCAACACTGAATGGGACTCATGTAGGGTTGGAGGCAGAATATGTAAGGAGCATCCAGGAGAGTTTTTTTAGAGCAGTATATAAATAGTCCAACTCAGGAAGGGGCCATACTGGACCTGGTATTGGGGAATGATCCCGGCCAGGCGGTTGAAGTTTCAGTCGGTGATTACTTTGGGAATAGCGATCACAATTCCATAAGTTTTAGAATACTCATGGACAAAGACGAGAGTGGTCCTAAAGGAAGAGTGCTAAATTGGGGAAAGGTCAAGTATAACAAAATTCGGCTGGAGCTCGGGAATGTGGATTGGGAGCAGCTGTTTAAGGGTAAATCCACATTTGAAATGTGGGAGTCTTTTAAGGTAAGGTTGATTAGAGTGCAGGACAGACATGTCCCTGTGAAAATGAGGGATAGAAATGGCAAGATTAGGGAACCATGGATGACGGGTGGAATTGTGAGACCAGCTAAGCTGGAAAAGGAAGCAAACATAAGATCTAGGCGACTTAAAACTGATGAACCTTTGGAGGAATATCGGGAAAGTAGGACAAATCTCAAACGCCCAATAAAGAGGGCTAAAAGGGGTCGTGAAATATCTTTGGCCAACAGGGTTAAGGAAAATCCCAAAGCCTTTTATTCGTATATAAGGAGCAAGAGGGTACCTAGAGAAAGGGTTGGCCCACTCAAAGACAAAAGAGGAAAGTTATGTGTGGAGTCAGAGAAAATGGGTGAGATTCTTAACGAGTACTTTGCATCGGTATTCACCGAGAGGGACAGGACGGATGTTGAGGTGAGGGATGGATGTTGCAGGGGTGAAGTCCCGGAGGACTGGAGAATTGCTAATGTTGTCCCTTTGTTTAAGAAGAGTAGCAGGGATAATCCAGGAAATTATAGACCTGTGAGCTTGGCGTCAGTGGTAGGCAAACTGTTGGAGAAGATACTGAGGGATTGGATGTATTCACATTTGGAAGAAATAGACTTATCAGTGATAGGCAGCATGGTTTTGTGCAGGGAAGTTCATTTCTTACAAACCTCAGAATTCTTTGAGGAAGCGACAAAGTTAATTGATGAAGGAAGGGCTGTAGATGTCATATGCATGGACTTCAGTAAGGCATTTGATAAAAGTTTGCCATGGCAGGTTGATGGAAAAAGTGAAGTTGTATGGGGATCAGAGTGTACTAGCTAGATGGATAAAGAACTGGCTGGGCAACAGGAGACAGAGTAGTGGTGGAAGGGAGTGTCTCAAAATGGAGAAAGGTGACTAGTGGTGTTCCACAGGGATCCGTGCTCGGACCACTGTTGTTTGTGATATACATAAATGATCTGGACGAAGGTATAGGTGGTCTGATTAGCAAGTTTGCAGATGATACTATGATTGGTGGAGTTGCAGATAGCGAGGAGGACTGTCAGAGAATACAGCAAAATATAGATAGATTGAGAGTTGGGCAGAGAAATGGCAGATGGAGTTCAATCCAGGCAAATGCGAGGTGATGCATTTTGGAAGATCCAATTGAAGAGCGGACTATACGGTCAATGGAAGAGTCCTGGGGAAAATTGATGTACAGAGAGAGCTGGGAGTTCAGGTCCATTGTACCCTGAAGGTGGCAACGCAGGTCGATAGAGTGTTCAAGAAGGCATACAGCACGCTTGCCTTCATCGGACAGGGTATTGAGTACAAGAGTCGGCAGGTCATGTTACAGTTGTATAGGACTTTGGTTCGGCCACATTTGGAATACTGCGTGCAGTTCTGGTCGCCACATTACCAGAAGGATGTGGATGCTTTAGAGAGGGTGCAGAGGAGGTACACCAGGATGTTGCCTGGTATGGAGGGTGCTAGCTATGAAGAAAGGTTGAGTAGATTAGGATTGTTTTCGTTGGAAAGACAGAGGTTGAGGGGGGGCCTGATTGAGGTCTACAAAATTATGAGAGGTATGGACAGGGTGGATAGCAACAAGCTTTTTCCAAGAGTGGTGGTGTCAGTTACAAGGGATCACGATTTCAAGGTGAGATGGGGAAAGTTTAAAGGAGACGTGCATGGAAAGTTTTTTTTACGTAGAGGGTGGTGGGTGCCTGGAATGCTTTGCCAGCGGAGGTGGTAGAGATGGGCACGATGACATCATTTAAGATGCATCTGGACAGATATATGAACGGACGGGGAACAGAGGGAAGTAGATCCTTGGAAAATAGGTGACAGGTTTAGATAAAGGATCTGGATCGGCGCAGGCTGGGAGGGCCGAAGGGCCTGTTCCTGTGCTGTAATTTTCTTTGTTCAAAGAAGCATCAAGATTGGCCAAGAAAAATAATAAGTCTGAAGATTGGGAGCAGTTTAGAATTCAGCAAAGGAAGACCAAGGGATTGATTAAACTTGCAGGGAATATATAAACAGACTGGAAAAGCTTCTATAGGTACATAGAGAGAAAAACATTGAAGGCACATGTAGATCCTTGCA
The DNA here is from genome assembly GCF_902713615.1 of Scyliorhinus canicula. Classification (NCBI taxonomy): domain Eukaryota; kingdom Metazoa; phylum Chordata; class Chondrichthyes; order Carcharhiniformes; family Scyliorhinidae; genus Scyliorhinus; species Scyliorhinus canicula. Next base: position 67,862,339 of record NC_052166.1, read on the forward strand.
GTTGGAAATACGGAAATGGCTGAGCAACTAAACACATCTGTCTTCACAAATGGGGACACAAATAATATTCCAAAAATGTTGGAGAATGCAGGGTTTAGTGAGAGGGGGGAACTGAAGGAGATCAATATTGGTAGAGAAATAGTGTTGGGGAAATTGATGGTATTGCAGGCTGATGATTCCCAGGGCCTGATATCTCCACCCAAGGGTACTGAAGGAAGTGGCCCTAGAAATAGCGGATGCATTGATGGTCATCTTCCAGGATTCCATGGACTCTCGAACAGTTCCTGCAGATTGAGGAGTAGCTAATGTCACTCCACTATTTAAAAGAGGAGATGGATAGAAAACAGGGAATTATGGACCCAAAGACTGACATCGGTAGTGGAGAGAATTCTAGAATTCACTTTCAAAGATTTTATAGCGATGCACTTGGAAACCGCGGAGCACGTGGATCGGACAGATTCAGCATGGATTTATGAACGGGAAATCCTGCTTGACAAATCTACTGGAATCCTTTGAGGATGTAACTAGCAGATTTGATGAGGGGGAGCCAGTGGATGTGGTAGATTTGGACTTTCAGAAGGCTATCGACAAAGTCCTACATAAGGGATTAGTGAATAAAATTAAAGTGCGTGGGATTGGGGGAAGTGTATGAGATGGACAGAAAACTGGTTGTCAGACAGGAAACAAAGAGTAGGAATTAAGGGCAGCGCGGTAGCATTGTGGATAGCACAATTGTTTCACAGCTCCAGGGTCCCAGGTTTGATTCCCGGCTTGGGTCACTGTCTGTGCCAGGTCTGCACGTTCTCCCCGTGTCTGCGTGGGTTTCCTCCTGGTGCTCCGGTTTCCTCCCACAGTCCAAAGATGTGCAGGTTAGGTGGATTGGCCATGCTCAATTGCCCTTAGTGTCCAAAATTGCCCTTAGTGTTGGGTGGGGTTACTGGGTTATGGGGATGGGATGGAGGCGTGGGCTTGGGTAGGGTGCTCTTTCCAAGAGCCGGTGCAGACTCGATGGGCCGAATGGCCTCCTTCTGCACTGTAAATTCTATGATTCAATTAACAGATCTTTTTCCAAACGGCAGGCAGTGACCAGTGGGGTACCGCAGGGATCGTTGCTGGTACCCCAGCTATTCACAATATCTAATAAATGATTTAGATGTGGAAACAAAATGCAATATCTCCAAATTTGCAGATGATACAAAGTTGGGGGGGGGGGGTGAGCTGTGAGGAGGATGCAGAGATGTTTCAGCGGGATTTGGACAGGCTGAGTGAGAGGGCACATGCATGGCAGATGCTGTATAATTTGGAGAAATGCGAAGCCATCCACTTTGGTAGCAAAACTGGGAAGGCAGACTGTTATATGAATGGCCATAAATTAGGATGGAAATGTGCAACGAGACATGGGTGTACTCGTAGAGCAGTGAATGAAGATGAGTATGCAGGAGCAGCAGGCGGTAAAGGCATCGAATGGTATGTTGGCTTCAACAGCAAGCGGATAAGAGTACAGGAGCAGGGCTGTCTTGCTGTAATTATGCACGGCCTTGGTGAGGTCATACCTGGAACATCGTGTGCAGTTTTGGTCTACTTATCTGAGGAACAATGTTCTTGCTCGAGCGGGAGTGTAGCGTAGGTTTACCGGACTGATTCCTGGGATGGCGGGAAAGATGTACGAGGAGAGATTGAGTCGGTTAGAATTATACTCGCTGGAGTTCAGAAGAATGAGGGGGGATCTCATAGAAACCTATAAAATTCTAACAGGACTAGACAGGGTCGATGCGAAGGATGTTGATGATGGTGGGTGTGTCCAGAACAAGGGGTCAGTGTAAGAATGCAGGGTAGACAGATGAGGAGAAATTTCTTCACCCAGAGAGGGGTGAGCCTGTGGAATTCGTTACCACAGGAAGTAGTTGAGGCCAAAACATTGTATGGGCTTCAAGAAGCAGTTAGATATAGACCTTGGGGCGAAAGGGGATCAAAGGATATTGGGGGAAAGCGGGATTATGCTATTGTGCTGGATGATCAGCCATGATCAGAATGAATGGCAGAAGGGCCAAGTGGCCTCCTCCTGCTCCTATTTTCTATGTTTCTAACCATTGTCCCTAAAACCCAGCAGGGTTTACGATGTCAAGTGCTGCTCGTCGTTTCCTAGGGAAGAGGGTGAAGCTGAGATGTGGAGCCGCCCGCTGTTGAATTGCCCCACCTATGCACCCGACGAAGCCACTGTTCACCCGGGAAGGAAGCAGAAAAACCTCTGTACCTGCAGCTCGCTCGCGATCCACTCCCAGTCCACACAGCCTTTGTGCCGTGCGACCTGAATGAGCTTATCCACCTCGTCTCTGCTCCACTCTGCTCGGTTGATGCTCGGGTGCTCAGAGTTCTGCCAGAGGTTTTTAATATCTTCAGCTCTGCGGCTCCCGTCAAACTGCAAACACAAAAGAGCATTGCGTCACTAAAGTGCAAAAAGATGGTGTTGAACATGAGGGGGCCAGGCAAGCTGGAGGGACGGACAGTTTTAACAACGTATTCAATGCTCCACCACAAGACCTCAAAAGACTCTCAAGATTTAGTTGGCAAGTACATTTCCACCATTTTTGCCCAGGAGGTACCAGGTTCAATCCCTGGTCTGGACGAGGGAATTCTAGCACAATTGTCCCAAGAAGCCTGGACTAGTGCTTTGGAGGCAAATTCAAATCCCGTCACGGGAGCTGGGGCAAATTAAAATTCCATTAATTAATAAACCCAGGATAAACTCTCATTAATAAGGATCATGGTAGGGCAGCAGTAGGTTAGCCCTGCTGCCTCACGGCGCAGAGTACCCAGGTTCGATCCCGGCTCTGGGTCTCTGTCCGTGTGGAGTTTGCACATTCTCCGCGTGTCTGCATGGGTTCCGCCCCCACTACCCAAAGATGTGCAGGGTAGGTGGATGCACGTTCTCCCTGTGTCTGCATGGTCTCACCCCCCACAACCTAAAGGTAGCGTGGATTGGCCACTCTAAATTGCCCCACAATTGGAAAAATTATTTAAAAATTGATCATGAAATTACTGGATCGATGTTTTAAAAAGACCCATAAAACCTGAACATACTTACATCAATATTGGCGATCTTTATCCAGTCGTGATCATCAAACCTATTTCCCAACAACTGGCGCTGCGTCATCTGGCTATAAGAAAGTTAAGGAGTAACACTCTTTTATAAAGCTCAGCGAGTTATTGGCAATGCTCAAACTCAGCCAGCTGCAAGTACTCATCGTCATGTTTCAATTCAGTGAAACTTCGAGGTCAGTGCTCGTTAACGACCATACTCAATAACATGAATTAAATGCAATAGTATAAGACGGGAGGAAAGGAGGAGGCCTTGTTGAACTCTCTGCAGCCAAAATATCTGATGGTTCTTCAAAGCGCAACAGAATGATGGCTCTGAGACGTCATGATTCAGCTACTTCACTTTCAGCAGACAGCTCCACTCTGGTAATTCATACACCAGACAGAAATCTCTAATGATCCAATTTCCTCTTAAATGCCTCGACCGACTCTGCCTCTCCCACACACCCGGGCAGCTCTTTCCAGATGCCAGCAACTCGCTGCGTGAAGTTTCTCCTCATGCACCCATTGTTTGTTTTACCAATTACCTCAAATCTGTACCCTCTTGTTCTTGATCCTTGCACCAGTGAGAAGGCCTTTCCTGTATCCACTCTGTCAATAAACCTCGTGGTTTGGTAGACCTCTACAAATCTCCCATCACTGGGTCAGGCCTAAATATGACTCAGTCCCCACTCAGTTAACGGGGTCCAGCCACAATCAGTTCCCCTCGGCAACCTGTGGGGAGGGAGCAATGGACGTGCTGTTCAAACACTGGAGACCAGAGGCAACATTGGTTGCTTTGCTCCTCGCAGTGTCTCAGCGCATCACCTCCTCCCCCAGCTCTGACACAAGCGTCTCGCCCAAATGGGGCAACGCCACATTATTTTGCTTTTCCTGTCTACTTTGCTACATTGGTTATTTTATCTTTATGGCTGAATTTATGTTTATTTTCAACAAAGGAGAAGATTGAAGGTAGCCAGAAATCAGCTGCAAACATTACTTAGACTTAATCATGGGAGACTTTGGTAAAGTAATTGGAATGCGTGGAAATAAAGCATCTGCCTGGTTTGATTCAACAAGGCAGCACAATTAACTATGCTCAAGTCAAGCAAGAGTCAGTAAATTGCCATGCCAGTGTCCCTTTAAGAAAGGTTTTGTCCTATCACATGGCTTCAGTGATGTCATAGTGTGGGTGGAGCTGGGCTGTGGGAGTTTTTTTTGGTTTCGCTTTCACATTTGGCTGCTGTGGACTCAGACAGAGAGCAGAAGTGTTTTTGGTCGGCCTCTCTGTCTTCCGGATTGCTTAAGAGAGATAATTGCTTTCTGGAAGGAAAAGGGGAGCAGAGTATCAATATCAAGTCTTAAAGACAATGAGAATGCCGTGTGCTGGGCCACGCCTTTGAAAAGGGGTTTCTGGTTTTACTTGGATTTTGTTATTGAATTGGAACAGTTAAGGGGGAATTCATTAAGGGTTATACATTGATTACTGCAGCTGCGGGGGTCTTTATGTTTGTATTATGTTTGTGTTTATACAAATGGCAACTAAATTCTTAGAATAAAGCTAGTTTTTTTGAAGTCTGTTGAATAACACCTGAAAAGCAGGTTCTTCTGCTCATCCTAGCCAATATCAATAAAAAGTTGTAGGTCAGGTGAACTCCATAATATACTTTGGAGTTTTTAAAACCCTGGCCTATAACAAAATTCAATATTACATTTCCTGTCACAATCCCTATAGTCTTGTAAGTTATTATCTAAAACAGAGTGACTCTTATTCTTTAACGGAGTGGATACCCCTTCCATCTTTCACCCCACAGTATTATCAATCCACCCGGTCCAAATATTTGGCTTGAAGATCTATGAATTAATTCAATTAAAGGTTTGTTGACACGGAGGTGCTTGAGAATTGAAGAGTGATTTCCAACGTCCCGTCACCAAAATTCTAGCATCTTTGAAATGAGAGATTTGGGAAATGAGATTGTCAGCGCAGAGGGACATTATTAGACATCCTGGTCCACTAAACCCTCTCCAGCTGGAGGTGATCCATTGTCGTCGTGACAGCTGAGCAAGTTAAAAAAACCTAAAGCCCAAAATGTGTACTGGATACAAAGGGGCGAGCTGGTCGTGGCCAGTGGGCTACGATTTCCATTAGCAGCATCAATCTGTCAGGGTTGGCGTTTCTGATCACCATGTCAGTGACTACTGGGGATAGTTGCATGTGTGTGAATATTGGGTGAAAACAACATCAGGTTTGTCTGCAATGCCAGTCACAGTCAAATAACTCAGCAACATTCACTGATGACTTTCAGAGTGAAGAATTTTGGCAAAATACTAAGAGTTCATCAACCTTTAAACAAACCCAGTAAAGGACCAGATTGTACCAATAAGGGTGCGATGGAAGGGTCGTGTATCCCATGCCGGAAGCAGGAACGGGGTCAGGAATCCCGGAATTATGTCCTGCCCACCATTTTAATGTCCTTCAGCCTCCGCTCCAATACAGACAGAGAGATGAAAATCTGGGCCCTTTCCTTTGCTTTCTTGGATTCTCTTTTTCTGATCCCTCCAGATCTCTCTTACACCCTCAACTCTTCTAAAAAGCCATTTTTCAGCGAGGCTTTATATTCATCTCTTCACCCCCAGGGTGAAGGGCACGGCGGCGCAGTGGTTAGCACTGCTGCCTCACGGCGCCGAGATTCGATCCCGGTTCTGGGTCACTGTCCGTGTGGAGTTTGCACATTCTCCCCGTGTCTGCGTGGGTTTCGCCCCCACAACCCAAAGGTGTGCAGGGTAGGTGGATTGGCCACGCTAAATTGCACCTTAATTGGGAAAAACAAATTCAGTACTTTAAAAAAAAATTTAAATAAAAGAAGAAAATTCACCTCCCCCACCCTCCCTTGGGCTGCAGTTCAGCCCAGCCCACACTCTGCTGATATCCTTTCAGCGATATTCCTGTGTTCAAGGCCCTAAATAAGTGCAAATTGTAGCAAATGCACTGTTCGCCCAAACTGACTTTAAACACTGAACCTACAAGTAACGCGTTGCAATCTCACCAAGTCAGTTATATGACCAAAACTAGCTGCTGAACTCAATGACGGGAGGAGCGAAAACCCATGGGAGGCTAAATTGCCTATTCCCGCTCCTAGGTCATGTGTTCTAGGGAGGAGATGCTCTGGCTGATTTCGCAATCCAGCGCTTGGTCTGTAACATTGTAGGTAGCAGACGAGGAACATATCAGCCATGATAGAATGGCGGAGCAGACTCGATGGGCCGAATGGCCTAATTCTGCGCCTCTGTCGCATGAACTTGCGACCCTGAGAAGCCATTTGCTTGCAACTAAACCCACCCACAAGTGGTAACTCGATAACGTTTCATTACCAGAACAGAAGTTATTTAAAGCTACTTGCATTAAATATTTTACATCTGCCACAATTCAGTGTTTCCATGATTTTAACTCGTGTCCCATATTGTCTGCAAAACGTAGGGAGGAGGAGGAGCTGGACCCTTCAGTCGCTCCTTCATCCCGTCAGACAAGGCTGCTCGGGACAGTTGCTTTTCACCCATCAGGAGCCTCCCAAACCCAGTCTTGATAACCGGCCCCAGGACCCCCAGTCACCATTTCTATTTGCCAACAACTGGCTTTGCAGACGGTTTGCCTCAATTAATCTGTGTGGCAGATGGGAACGCAGCGTTTGCACTCGGGAGGAGTACTTAGGAAGACACACACACCACTCCCCCAGCTCAAATGAGGCAATTGTAGAACATCTCCAAATACATTGCTGCTCCTCATTGGGAGCATTCAGTCCCAGTTCACTCAAAAAGCCTTCGAGGTTACCCTCGAAAAGGGGAGGCGGAGGCAGGTAGAGCCTGGCTTGTGCTGTGCCGCCCTCCACTGGCAGATGAATGGCGCTGCCGCACAGTATGAACATGGCATGCAAACTGGAGGACCACACAACAAGCAAAATAAAAGTGAAAACACATTTTGAAGACATTGGAGACGTTTTCGACAAGCTTTCTCACACACACACACACACTTCAGATCCCACCGTGAGGAGCAGGGAGATCTCCCACGATCCTGGGCAATTCACTGTCCCCAACAACCCCAGAGTTCACTGCTGCTTTCATAAAATATAACGTTTTTTTTTAAGCACAAAGTCACTGAAATGTAACACCCCAAATACTGGAAACCACAACATAAAAAACCAGAAACAGTAAATACTGATAGTATCAACTCTGCAAAGGGAGGAGCAACACTGCACAGGGTCACACACAGATAACAGGCACCGAACACACAGAACATACACTCACACGCCGATCACACAACATACATGTGGATGAATATAGAGATGTCACACCCACTGCCAGCCTCCGCCGTACATGCCACAGACCTCACCACAGCCGCCCCCTCCCCGCGGACAGATTCCCCCGCCACAACACCCCCCCCCCCACCCCCCCCGGCCACACACACACACACACACACATCCGGCCACACACACACACACACCCACCCCCGCCACCCACCCACCCGGCCACACACACCCACCCACCCCCGCCACACAGATTGCTGGCCCCCCCCCCCCCCCCCCGCCAGACAGATTCCCCCGCCACAACACCCCCCCCCGGCCACACACACACACCCACCCCCGCCACCCGGCCACACACACCCACCCACCCCCGCCACACACCCACCCACCCCCTCCTGCCACACACACACACCCCCCCCCCCTCCCCCCACACAGCCCCCCCCCCCCCCCCCCCGCCACACAGATTGCCCCGGCCACACACACGACACAGAGCTACTCTTACTTCCAAACACGGGCACAGTGACAGTGAATCAGAGAGGTTCTCGCACTGATCCACACTGAAGCTCAGATAACACAACATCAGGAATGTGGAACAGTGTTTGGAGAGACAATTACTGCTCAATTAGATACTCTTCTAAAAATGCCTGTTGGCAGTAAGGTTATCTCACTTGATGTTGCCCATTTCTCGCTCAGTTTCAGCAATCTGCTTGGCCATGATGTCTTTCTCGGTTTCCTGGCGGGATTGTTCCATCTTCTTGTTCAGGTATTCAAGCCTAAAAGTGTAAAGGGAAAATAATAGATGCTGATCCCGACCAGTGCTCAGAACATAGAACATACAGTGCAGCAGGAGGCCATTCGACCCATCGAGTCTGCACTGACCCACTTCCACCTTATCCCTCTAACCCAATAACCCCTCCTAAAATTTTTGGTCACTAAGGGCAATTTATCGCGGCCAATCCACCTAACCTGCACATCTTTGGACTGTGGGAGGAAACCGGAGCACCCGGAGGAAACCCACGCACACACGGGGAGAACGTGCAGACTCCGCACAGACAGTGACCCAGTGGGGAATTGAACCTGGGACCCTGGCGCTGTGAAGCCACAGTGCTAACCACTGTGCTACCGTGCTGCCCAAATCAGGATAAGCCAGGGCTTCAGCTGTTGACTAACCAGCGACCCCTGCTGGAAATTGAACAAATGTCAAGTGACAATCACAGACTTGTTACAGTACAGGCGAGCACCATCCCTCCCATTGTGTGTGTCAGCTCTCCAAATGAGCAATATATTTAGCACCATCTCCCCATCACCCTACACATTCTTCCTCTTCACATAAAATTTGAATTCCCTTTTGAATGCCTCGATTGAACCATTGTGGATTGCCGGACAAACCATCTGATTCACTGATGTCCTTAAGGGAAGGAAATCTGCCGCCCTTACCCGGTCTGGCCTACATGTGACCCCAGACCCATAGCAATGTGGTTGACTCTTCACTGCCCCCTCAAGGGCAATTAGGGATGGGCAAAAAAATGGAGGGAATAAATACATATTTTAAAGTTCTTCAGTCAAATCAGAAGCAGTCCAGAGAATCACAGAGACCCAGTGCTCTCTGCGACACTGGTCACTTGGTAGCACAGAGCGAGAAGATGAGATTTTTCTGTCAAAGTTTTTTGTCTCGGACTCATCAGGAGATTTGACGAGACTGGTTTAAACCTGCCGTCTCCCTGGGATTCGTATTCTTGCGGAATGTCCGGATGAGTGCGAAAAGTTTCAACAAAAACGTCTTTTTGTCAGCGATACTCAACCTGCGCCAATGGTGCTTTTCATAACCAGCCAGGCATCTCAAACGCACTTTACCACCAATAAAGTACTTTGTGAACTGCAGTCACTTCTGTTATGTGCGAAATGCAGCAGCTGATACATGAATAGCAAGATCCCCCAAACAGCACCCAATCATGTCCTGATAACATCTCTGCCCAGGAAGGTAGTGCGTTAGAACCAATCGCACCAGCCGTAGAACCTTCTCGAGACTCACTCATCTTGGGGCAGAGGTACCACCCCACATCCACTGCTTTGTTCCTCGGACAGCTTGAACACACAATCCCTGGCCCTCCCCAGTCTAACCGAAATACTCTAGTAGCTGGAATGCAATTCGACGTTCTCATTCTTTTACACCCTGCTAGCAGGTCACCTCCAAATCTAGGCTGTTCTACACTGGCCTGAGCAAATAAGGTTTGTTCAGACAAATATAACACCTGTGCCTCTTCCCCCGAACATTTTCCAAGGTCAATGCGCCTGCCACCATGGGGAGGGGTACCAAGTAGCACCTTAATTGTTGTAAAACATCCCAAGGCACCACACACACAAGAGCAGAAGAAAATAAAGATTAGGGGGGGGGGAAAGAGCAAGGCTCCGGAGGGATTTGCAAACACAGAATTTTAAACTCCAAAGGTGATGCCAGATTGGTTACCAACACAGGTTAGGGGCACAAGGAGCGATGGGATTTGGTGTGGGCGAGAAGATAGTGCAGCAGAAACTTGAAGGATGGAAGGTTTGCAGAGGTGGGATGCCAGCCCGGAGTTATTCCCCCCCACTGTTTGAATCAACACGAGTAAAGGGACAACAGCAAGTAACTGGAGAGAAGGAGGAGAGGAGTATAACTTTGCATTGAGACGGGATGACAATGGTATGGATCTGTACACTCGCACTGAGTGAAATTCAGGGCCTCAAAGGTTTCACCCTGGCTTTACTGACTAACAGATCACGAGGCAATGAGAAATAAAAAGGACACAGTAGGAAGTCTCACACCAGGTCAAAGTCCAACAGGTTTGTTTCCAATCACGAGCCTTCGGAGCACTGCTCCTTCCTCAGGTGAATCCTGAACATATTCAAATAAAAAGGTGGTAAAAATCCAACATATTCAAATAAAAAGAGGGTTTACCGCAAGAGTTTGGGTTGCAGCAGTCGCTGTGTCGCATCACCTGCAATCGAGATTTTTAGCTTTTCCTTTTCGTGTTGCTTCCCTGTGAAAAGGCAAATATCCATCACCTCATCCAGAATATCCATCCCCTCATCCAGAATATCCATCCCCATCATCCAGAATATCCATCCCCTCATCCAGAATATCCATCCCCTCATCCAGAATATCCATCCCCTCATCCAGAATATCCATCCCCATCATCCAGAATATCCATCCCCTCATCCAGAATATCCATCCCCTCATCCAGAATATCCATCCCCTCATCCAGAATATCCATCCCCTCATCCAGAATATCCATCCCCTCATCCAGAATATCCATCCCCTCATCCAGAATATCCATCCCCTCATCCAGAATATCCACCCCCTCATCCAGAATATCCATCCCCTCATCCAGAATATCCATCCCCTCATCCAGAATATCCATCCCCTCATCCAGAATATCCATCCCCTCATCCAGAATATCCATCCCCTCATCCAGAATATCCACCCCCTCATCCAGAATATCCACCCCCTCATCCAGAATATCCATCCCCTCATCCAGAATATCCATCCCCTCATCCAGAATATCCATCCCCTCATCCAGAATATCCACCCCCTCATCCAGAATATCCATCCCCTCATCCAGAATATCCATCACCTCATCCAGAATATCCATCCCCTCATCCAGAATATCCATCCCCTCATCCAGAATATCCATCCCCTCATCCAGAATATCCATCCACTCATCCAGAATATCCATCCCCTCATCCAGAATATCCATCCCCTCATCCAGAAGCTGCGTTTAGGGTCTTTAAAAAAAAAAAAATAAGAGTGCCCAATTCATTTTTCCAATTAAGGGGCAATTTAGCGTGGCCAATCCACCTACCCTGCACATCTTTGGGTTGTGGGGGCGAAACCCACGCAGACACGGGGAGAGCGGTGACCCAGAGCCGGGATTGAACCTGGGACCTCGGCGCCATGGGGCAGCAGTGCTAACCCACGGCGCCACCGCACCGCCCATTGCATTTAGTGTCTTATTATTGTGTCCTGTGAACCTCAGCGACCCCCCCCCCCCAATCAGCAGACAATGGAAGGCACAATGCCCTCCCAATCAGCCACCCTCCATGGCTGCAGTTTTCTTCTTCTGATCCAGGCAGACCCCTGCCAATGGGAATTGCTGCCCTATTCATTCCACAACAGGGAATGGTGATAAAACCAACAACTTATTCAAAAAGGTGGGAGCATCGCAAGTGACCACGAAGCTGTCAATCTGTCACACCACCCGGGGGAAGAGCCCTCTTGTGCTTTTGCCTCAGTTTCCCCTGCACAACAACTGATACACTGCCTTTAACGTAGTCACATGTCCCACGGTGCTGCACCACATGGAATGCAGTGGTTGAAGTCGGCAGCTTACCACCACCACGAGGGGCAATTTGGGATGGGCAACATGTGCTGGCACAGCCAGCGACACCCAAAAGACAGGCGAGTGCGCAGTCAGAATGTGACAGTGAGCCATACAAAGGAGATATTGAGACAACTGAAAAAACTCTTGGTCAAAGGAGGTGGTTTTCAGGAAGGTGGTAAAGGGAGAGAGAGAGAGAGAGAGAGAGAGAGAGCGAGAGAGAGCGAGAGAGAGCGAGAGAGAGCGAGAGAGAGCGAGAGAGAGCGAGAGAGAGCGAGAGAGAGCGAGAGAGAGCGAGAGAGAGCGAGAGAGAGCGAGAGAGAGCGAGAGAGAGCGAGAGAGAGCGAGAGAGAGCGAGAGAGAGCGAGAGAGAGAGCGAGAGAGAGAGCGAGAGAGAGAGCGAGAGAGAGAGCGAGAGAAAGGTTTCAGGGAGGGAATTTAGAACCTAGGCGGCTACAGTACAATTACCAGTTAAAAATGAAGACAAGACAGCAGAATTGGGGAGACACTGAAACTTACAGCTCGTTAGTAAAAACTCATCAAATCCTTTGATGCCTTGTGTAGCCTTTTCCTTAGTATCCTGGTTTGCTGGTGGGCCCTGACCACGATGAAGGGGAGAAAAAGCAGAGATTTAAACATTTGTTATCAGGCTGCTAATTGTTGCGATTTGCCATGGTGGAAGGTTATTTGACTGAGCAATGTGGCTATGTGCCACATTAAGCCTCATTCTTGTCCTGAATTCTGAAGGTGATTGTTTAATAACAGGGCGACACCGGGTCAACTAAATCAGGCATTGTCAAACTCAGGGGCACGACCCACGGGTGGGTCAGGGACGGGTGTCGGGAGGGTTGCGGAACTGTCTGTCGCGGCGCTCCCAATCCCGCAAATCCACATGCTACAGCCACAGCAGCCGGCTGCAAGCGGCCTTCAAAATGGCCAGGAACAAATTAGAACAAATTCGGCCGCACCGTGCATGCGTGCCCGATCATCGATGTACACACCAACGATTGGGCACGCAGGCGCAGTGCGGCCGCATTGTTTTATATGGTCGGAGCCCTTTTTTTCCCCAAGTTTGAGGGGCTGGTTTAGCTCACCAGGCTAAATCGCTGGCTTTCAAAGCAGATCAAGCAGGCCAGCAGCACGGTTCGATTCCCGTACCAGCCTCCCCGGACAGGCGCCGGAATGTGGCGACTAGGGGCTTTTCACAGTAACTTCATTGAAGCCTACTCGTGACAATAAGCGATTTTCATTTTATTTTTCAAAGGGACCCAAAACCATTTCCTCCATTTATGTCAGCAACAAACAAGGGAAGAGAAAATGGTGGGTTGCACAGGTCGGCCGGCGTGGGCCACAAAGGTCGGCGGTTGGTAAAAATGGGTCCCCGGAAAAATAGTTTGAAGAACACGGAACTAAATGTTGGCCTTCATGGCGAGAGTATTTGAGTACAGAAGCATTTGAAGCAGTTGGGATTCAAGAACACTGGGAGGGGGGGGGGGGGGGGGGGGGGGGGGGGGGGGGGGGGGGGGGGGGGAGAGGGGGCCATACGGCCCCCTGAGTCCGCTCCACCTTTAACAACTGAATCTGTCTGCCCAGTCATCTGACACCACAAACTTCCACAGTCAGTTTTCAGCTTCCAGCAACAATTCACTGAATCAGGGAAAGGGACTGCTTCTCCCATTTCCTGAAAAAAGCTCAAATGTTCGAGAAAGTCAACTATCGGGGGAGAGGCACGAGCTCCACTTGGGAAAGGTGACAGATCTGATCCTGTCCGTCAAACAGCTGAATCATCCAGCACCAGAAACAAACCGACACATTCACACAAAGTTAAATTATCAAGTTCCAAAAATACTCACAAGGCCGGTGACTTTATCCCTGAAATATGGTCTCAGGAAGTGGCCCAGGTACAAGGATGTAGGCTGGTTCTTGGATTTTGTCTTTTCGGTCCCGCTTCCAGTGAAGTCACCCATGATTTCAGTCTGCAGGAGAGAGTAAGGATACCGTGCGTTCACTGCCAGAGCTGGGGCACTGCCTGGATATGGTCACCATACCACAGGAAGGATACAGGAAGGGTACAAGGATATGCCCAGCAACTACAGGCCAGTGAGTTTAACTTTGGTGGTAGGAGAGCTTCTGGAAACAATAATGTGGGACAAAATTAATAATCACTTGGGACAAGTGGGGATTACTTAAGGAAAACCAGCATGGATTGTGTCAGGAAAATTATGTTCAGCAAACTTGATTGAGCTAATAGCAGAGAGGGTTGATGAGGGAAACCAGTTGATGTGATGTACTTGAACTTCCAGAAGACAGATGA
>NC_052166.1:67876886-67974765 GCF_902713615.1 Scyliorhinus canicula
CCCCCCAATCATCATGACTCCAGGCCATACCGACTGGACTTGGCCCGCACCGTCCCATCGTTACCATGGTAACAATCATAGAATTTACAGTGCCGGAGACCATTCGGCCCATCGAGTCTGCACCAGCCCTTGGAAAGGGTCCCCTACCTAGGCCCACACCTCCACCCTATCCCCATAACCCAGTAACCCCACCCAATTTATCACAGCCAATTCACCTAACCCGCACATCTTTGGACTGTGGGAGGAAACCGGAGCACCCGGAGGAAACCCAGGCACACACGGGGAGAACGTGCAGCCTCCGCAAAGACAGTGGCCCAAGCCGGGAATCGAACCTGGAACCCTGGAGATGTGAAGCAACAGTGCCACCATTCCACCCACAACATTGATGCACTTTTGATTAGCAATTGTTTATTTCCTTAAAATCCTAACTTTTCTTTTGCAATTCAGTTGTTAGTTGTGCCAAACATCGTCTTTCTGAAAGGGTTGGTCAAGCCCCCCCCACACACACACACACACACGCCCACTGGGACCCCTCTCACCGTCATCAGCTGCAGATTCTCCTCCACTTGCTGAACCATTGATTCTAACGCTCGTGTCTCCTTCTCCTCTTTGAGTTTCCTTTTCACCAGCGCCTCCTCCAGCCGCTTGGTCCTAGTGAAGTGGCCAGCGGATATCCAGTGTTACAAATGCTGAGCCGTTTCCAGTTTCTGACTCTCTTTGTGCCCCTCACGGGGAAATTAATCAAATAAATTTAGAATAGTATCGGCAATGACCACAGAATCCCTATAAGCACAGGAGGAGGCCATTCAGCCCATCGAGTCTGCACCCGGCCCTCCGAGAGAGCACGTTACCCAGGCCCACTCCGTAACCCCACCTAACCTTCGGACACGAAAGGGAAATTTAGCACGGCCAATCCACCTAACCAGAACATCTTTGGACTGTGGGAGGAAACCGGAGCACATTTCAGAATCTTGGCACCCACAGCGTTTAATGTACAGCAGTACTGAGGCTCGGTGCTCGATGGCTGCACTGCATTTCCATCCCAAGCTCCCTTGGCTGAAAGAACGGATGTCGGGCCAGGGCAGGACTGGCTCGAGCGATGGCCAATTGAAGGAGGTCTCATCGAGCTTGTTCTGAAGAGGGAAGCCAGTTCCCGAAGAACATTACAGTGTGTCAGCCATCGCTCACTTAGTGGCACTCCCATCCCTGAATCAGAAGGTTCCGGGGTGAAGACCTACTCCAGGGATTCAGGGGAGAGATCCAGGCTGAGCATGCACCATTGTGGCTGGCGGGATGGAGAACGCGACCCCATTGTCTTTGAAATGTGACACTAATCTAAAGCCCTATCTACCTCCTCGGATGGATGTAAACGTTTGCACACCACTATTCTGTATCAGAGCTGGAGGTTCCTCCTCGGTGTTCTGGTTACTGTTCATCCCTTAAATCAATAAATCTGGTGATCATCATTTTGCTGCTTGCGGAATCTTGCTGTGCGCAAATCTGTCTGCCCATTTCCTTTATCACAGCCGTTATTACCCTTCAAAAGTACTTCACTGACTGCAGAGTGTTTGGAAAACCCGGTGGCTGCGTGAGGAATAATATAAAGCAAAGATTTTCTTTTTATCCCCCATTTACCATGGGGTAAAGGAAAGATTTTGAAATGTTATAGCACCGATTCTCATGTAATCACATACCCGTTCGATCTCCTATAATCTGAGCTCTTCGTACCTCTGTATGTGGACTTTTACTAGTTGCATTGCTTCCTTATTTTGCTTTCGGAGCTTTGCATTTTCTTCTTGGAGCTGAAAGAGGAATGAGAGTTGATACCAAACCATTCCTGTGCCCAGTATCGCTGGAGATAATCGTGGCTCCCTCTCCAACTCTCTCTCGGCCCATTTTACATCTTCCACCTTCAGCTAATACAAAACTCAGTGGTTAAATGTCCTAACTCACACCAAGTCCTCTTCACCCTGTGCTCACTGGCTTACAATCCAGCAAAAACTCTGATATTAAATTTCTCGTCCTCGTTTTCAAATCCCTCTGGAACTCGCCCTTCCCTATTTCTGTAATCCCGTCCATTACTGCACCTCTTGGAAATATCTGCGCTCCTCCAATTCCGGCCTCTTGAGCCCCCCCCCCGCCCCCCCCCGATTCCCGTCGCTCCACCATTGGTGGCCGAGCCTTCAGCTGCCTGGGTCTCTGAAATTCCCTCCCTAAAACTTTCCGGCTTTATCTCTCTCTCTTACTCTTTCCTCCTAATTAATTGCTTCTTAACAGGAACCCCTTGCATTTCTATAACGCCTTTAACACAGTTAAATGTCCCAAGGAGCTTCCACAAGTGTTAGAACGAGATTTATCATCAAACCAAGTTAAGAAATATTACTGTATCACAGGTGACCAAAGGTTTGGACAAAGAGAAAAGGCTAGAAACAAACCGACCTCTTCAAAAAGCCGACCTCATTGTCCAAGCTTTTGGCTCCCTAACCTAATTTCTCCTCAAGTAACTTGGTGCCAAATTTAAGACCATCAGGAGCAGGAGGGGGCCATTCAGTTCCTCAAAGAAACTGCGACACACACACACCTTTTCTAAACGCCAATGAATATCGGCACAATCTTTCCTCATCCGACAAACCCCTTCATCCTAGGAATCAGCTGAGTGAATCTTCCAATGCAAGTATCTCCCTCCTGTACAGTTCGTACTCCACCCTGTACAGTTCGAGCAAGATTCCCCCACTTTTATCATTCCCCTTAAACTAAAGGCCAATATTCCATTTGCCTTGTGATTACTTGCTGTAACTGCATATTGATTTCTTGTGATTCATGTACAAGGACACCCAGCTCCCTCTGCACTGCAGGATCCTGCAACCTCTCCCCATTTGAATAATATTCTGCTTTTCTAATCTTCTGCAACATCGTATCTTCCGTTATAATCCAGCTGCCAATTTCTTTGCCTACTCATTTAAGATATCAACATTCCTTTGTGTCTAGGGGCACAGTGGTTAGCACTGCTGCCTCACGGCGCTGAGATCCCGGGTTCAAATCCCGGCTCTGGGTCACTGTCCGTGTGGAGTTTGCACATTCTCCCCGTGTCTGCGTGGGTTTAGCCCCCACAACCCAAAGATGTGCAGGGTAGGTGGATTGGCCGTGCTAAATTGCCCCTTAATTGGGAAAAAAATAATTGGGTAATCTAAATTTATAAAAGAAAATATGCCTTTGTGTCCGCCTCACAACTTCCTTTCCTACCTATCTTCATATCCTCAGCAAAATCTGGCTGCAATACCGTCGGTCCCTTCATCCAAGTTATTAATATAGATTGCAAATACTTGAGCCCCAGCACTGATCCACTAGTTACAGTTTGTCATCCTGAAAATTATAATAATAATCTTTATTATTGTCACAAGTAGGCTTACATTAACGCCGCAATGAAGTTACTGTGACAATCCCCTAAATTAGCCATTCATCCCAACTCTCTGATTCCTGAGTTAGCCATTCCTCGACCCATGCTGATAATATCGCCCTCAACACCACAAGCTCTTTTCCTGTGTAGGAACCTTTTATGCAGCACCTGATCAAAATCCAAATACATTCCATCTACAGGATCCCCGTTATCCACCTGCTTGCTACATCCTCAAAGAACTCCAATAAATTAGTCAAACTCCATTTCCCTTTCACAAACCCATGTTGACTCTGCCCAATAGTATTACGAGGTTCTAAATGTCTTGCTTCAAAATCTTGGTAATAATAATTCTCATATGTTCCCAATGACAGATGTTAGGCTAACTGGCCTCTAGTTCCCTGCTTTCAGTCAGTCTTTCTGTTATATTTAAACTACATTTGCAGTTTATCCAATTCACGGAGACCTTTCTGGAATTTTATTTTTGAGAGTCACCCCTGAGAAGCATCGAGGGATGTCTTGCTGTTATGGGTGCTATATAAATATAAGGTTTTATTGTTATAACTGTTCTGCTGTAAAGCTATCTACCGTCTCTGGACTGATCCTTTGTTATTCTTTCTTTTGTTCCTTTATCATCCCGTTTGCCATTCAATCACTCCTCTTCCCCCACTCTCACTGACCTTTTGTTCTTTCCTTCCTTCCCCCTCTCTTTCCCTGACTGGGTACTTGCTTCAAACCTGTCACATCTGCAACTTCTTCCAGTTCTGACAGGTCAATGGTCTGAAACGCTAACTGTTTCTCTCTGCACAGACACTACCTGACCCACCCGCTGAGTATTTCCAGCATTTTCTGTTTTTTATTTCAGATTCCCCGCACCTGCAGTATTTTACTTTTGTTTGAACTTGCCTTTTCATTGGTCAGCAGCTGGCTTTGATAGAGGACTTCCCCCACCAGGTCGAAATGATCTTTTGGAGGGTCAGGTTCGTCGCAAGGGGCCCCGGGTTGTGAGGTCTTTTCCCCGAAGATGTAATCCTTCTCCTCTCCTTCCTCCGGCCCTCCCTCCTCCTCCTCCTCGTCCACGAGCCACTCTGACGGTGTGAACTGGACATTGTCCTGCTGTGGGAGCTCAGCAGGGTTCAGGGTTAGCGGCAGGTACGATACACCGCGAAGCGTGTCAGAGAAGCTGAACTCGTGGGCGGCCTCAATAACGGCGGGTTGGTATGTTTCACTCCAGTCATCGTCCTCGTCTTCCAATGAAGGGCTGTGGGCCTTCAGATCTGGGAAATGACGCTCCGGAAAATGCAGGCTCAAGCTCAGTCCTTTAGGGGCAGTAGCTCCGCACTCAAAGGAAATTCCCGCAGGGTTCTGTGGGAATGAGAGATGGGGGTGTTAAAAATCAAAATGGATGGTTGGCATTGTTGATGCATTTCACAAGACAAACAATATGGGGACAACAATTTTAATAATTACAGTACATGTTAGAATCATCGAATCTTACTACACAGGGTATCATTCAACCCATCATGCTGGCTCTTTGAAAGATCTCTCCAATTAGTCCCACTGCACAGCTCTGGCCATCTGAATAGCAATGAGGAAGCGGCAGTAAGTGCGGGTCTTGGCAGCGATGCTGCTATACCATCAACAACACAAAAGAACAGGGTCCCTAAAGCCTCATTCAATATCATGATTTCTTCAGTAAGAAGTCTTACAACATTCGGAGCACGGCTCCTTCTTCACCTGAAGAAGGAGCCGTGCTCCGAAAGCTCATGTTTGAAACAAACCTGTTGGACTTTAACCTGGTGTTGTAAGACTTCTTACTGTGCTCACCCCAGTCCAACGCCGGCATCTCCACATCATGATTTCTTCAGTCACTTCACTCTGTGCTTTCTCTCCGCAGCCCTCAAATCCCTCAACACCCAAAAAATCTATTAATCCCGATCTTTTTTTTTTAAATTTAGAGTACGCAATTCATTTTTTCCAATTAAGGGGCAATTTAGCGTAGCAAATCCACCTACCCTGCACATCCTTTGGGTTGTGGGGGCGAGACCCACGCAGACACGGGGAGAATGTGCAAACTCTACACAGACAGTCACCCAGAGATGGGATTGAACCTGGGACCTCGGCGCCATGAGGCAGCAGTGCTAACCACTGTGCCACCGTGCTGCCCTATTGATCCCTATCTTGAATGATTGAGCTTCCGCAGCCCGCTGAGATGGAGAATGCCAAAGATTCACTACCCTTTCTACACTTCTCCCTATCTCATTCGTAAATAGCAAAACCAGGGGGCGGCACGTTGGCACAGTGGTTAGCACTGCTGCCTCATCACGGCACCGAGGACCCGGGTTCGATCCCCACCTCGCCGTCCTTGTGGAGTTTGCACATTCTCCCCGTGTCTCGCTCCCCACAACCCAATCAGATGTCATGGTAGCTGGATTGACCACGCATTGGATTTTTTTTCAAAAACGTTAAATGACAAAACCTGTAACCCAGGATAAGAAGTCCTCGCTCAGTCTCTGCATCCAGGGGCATAGGAGTTAAAGGCACTGTCTAAAGCACATTGTTACTGTAGCTGAGAGAATGTGTGTACAGCACCTTCAGCTGTTGGTGGGTCTGGTTTTTCACCATTTTCTCCTTTACTGTTGATTGACTTTTGATCTTGACAAACTCCTTGAAGGAGAAGGGGTTGGTTTCATCAGCATCCTCTTCCTTTACACCTAGATGCAGTAAAGGAAAACCGTATGATGCAGCACAATAACTATTATAAACTTCAGCCGAATGAGCTATCTTGGTCAGGACAGTGTTGGACAATTAGTTTTATGCTCAGTTCCTGGAAGTGAGAGAGGAAAAAATATCAACCGAAGCTTCTGCTCTGGAACACATCCAGTGGCCCTTACACGCCAGAGTGCGCAATGTCCCATCCCCACTCACGAGGAACAAAGAAGCCGTATTATTTATCATAAGCTGCTACTCAGCAGGTAGCACTCTCTGCACTGTCAGAGGGTCAGTACTGAGGGAGTGCCGCACTGTTAGAGGGTCAGTACTGAGGGAGTGCCGCACTGTCAGAGGGTCAGTACTGAGGGAGTGCTGCACTGTCAGAGGGTCAGTACTGAGGGAGTGCCGCACTGTCAGAGGGTCAGTACTGAGGGAGTGCAGCACTGTCAGAGGGTCAGTACTGAGGGAGTCCCGCACTGTCAGAGGGTCAGTACTGAGGGAGTGCTGCACTGTCAGAGAGTCAGTACTGAGGGAGTGCCGCACTGTCAGAGGGTCAGTACTGAGGGAGTGCCGCACTGTCAGAGGGTCAGTACTGAGGGGAGTGCCGCACTGTCAGAGGGTCAGTACTGAGGGAGTGCCGCACTGTCAGAGGGTCAGTACTGAGGGAGTGCTGCACTGTTAGAGGGTCAGTACTGAGGGAGTGCTGTACTGTCAGAGGGTCAGTACTGAGGGAGTGCCGCACTGTCAGAGGGTCAGTACTGAGGGAGTGCTGCACTGTTAGAGGGTCAGTACTGAGGGAGTGCTGCACTGTGGGAGGGTCAGTACTGAGGGAGTGCCGCACTGTCAGAGGGTCAGTACTGAGGGAGTGCCGCACTGTCCGAGGGTCAGTACTGAGGGAGTGCTGCACTGTCAGAGGGTCAGTACTGAGGGAGTGCTGCACTGTCAGAGGGTCAGTATTGAGGGAGTGCCGCACTGACAGAGGGTCAGTACTGAGGGAGTGCCGCACTGTCAGAGGGTCAGTACTGAGGGGGTGCTGCACTGTCAGAGGGTCAGTACTGAGGGAGTGCCGCACTGTCAGAGGGTCAGTACTGAGGGAGTGCCGCACTGTCAGAGGGTCAGTACTGAGGGAGTGTTGCACTGTCAGAGGGTCAGTACTGAGGGAGTGCCGCACTGTCAGAGGGTCAGTACTGAGGGAGTGCTGCACTCTCAGAGGGTCAGTACTGAGGGAGTGCTGCACTGTCAGAGGGTCAGTACTGAGGGAGTGCCGCACTGTCAGAGGGTCAGTACTGAGGGAGTGCCGCACTGTCAGAGGGTCAGTACTGAGGGAGTGCCGCACTGTCAGAGGGTCAGTACTGAGGGAGTGCCGCACTGTCAGAGGGTCAGTACTGAGGGAGTGCCGCACTGTTAGAGGGTCAGTACTGAGGGAGTGCCGCACTGTCAGAGGGTCAGTACTGAGGGAGTGCCGCACTGTCAGAGGGTCAGTACTGAGGGAGTGCCGCACTGTTAGAGGGTCAGTACTGAGGGAGTGCCGCACTGTCAGAGGGTCAGTACTGAGGGAGTGCCGCACTGTCAGAGGGTCAGTACTGAGGGAGTGCCGCACTGTCAGAGGGTCAGTACTGAGGGAGTGCCGCACTGTCTGACGGACTCACGGTTGGGGTTCATGCTGATCCGGTGGCCGGAGTCGGTGACCCGGAAGGGGTTCCCCGGGCGGGGACCGGAAGTAATCCTCGGATCCAAGATGGCGGCGCGCGTGGCGAGGCTGAGGCGATGGAGCCAAATCCGGAGGTGAATCGGCGGCGGAGCGGCGGGTCCGCGGGGTCTCGGGGCGGGTCCGGGGTCTCGGTTCTGACTCTCTGTGTCTCTGTTGCAGGTGCGGCCTCCCCGCGTCGCGGCCCTTCAGCAGCTGCGGCTACCCCGCGGTGCCGCTCTCCTCGCCGCTGCCCAACCTCCCCCGGCCCGTGTTCGCCAAGAGCAGCGGACACGACAAATACGAGACCCGCATCTCGGTTCTGGACAACGGGCTGCGGGTGGCCTCGCAGGACAAATTCGGCCAATTCTGCACAGTCGGAGGTCAGTGTCCGGGGGGAAGGGTCAGTGACCGGGGGGAGGGGGAGGGGTCAGTGTCCGGGGGGAGAGAGTCGAGGGTCAGTGTCCGGGGGGAGGGGGTCGAGGGTCAGTGTCCGGGGGGAGGGGTCAGTGTCCGGGGGGAGGGGGTCGAGGGTCAGTGTCCGGGGGGAGGGGGTCGAGGGTCAGTGTCGGGGGGAGGGGGTCGAGGGTCAGTGTCCGGGGGGGGGAGGGGGTCGAGGGTCAGTGTCCGGGGGGTGGGGGTCGAGGGTCAGTGTCCGGGTGGCGGGGGTCGAGGGTCAGTGTCCGCGGGGAGGGGTCATTGTCCGGGGGAGGGTCAGTGTCCGGGGGAGGGGTCAGTGTCCAGGGGGAGGGGGTCGATGGTCAGTGTCTGCGGGGAGGGTTCAGTGTCCACGGGGAGGGTTCAGTGTCCACGGGGAGGGGTCAGTGTCCGCAAGGAGGGGTCAGTGTCCACGGGTAGGGGTCAGTGTCCACGGGTAGGGGTCAGTGTCAGTGTCCAGGGGGAGGGGGAGGGGTCAGTGTTCGGGGGGGAGGGGTCAGTGTCCGGGGGGAGGGGTCAGTGTCTGGGGGGAGGGGTCAGTGTCCGTGGGGAGGGGGATGGGTCAGTGTCCAGGGGGAGGGGTCAGTGTCCAGGGGGAGGGGTCAGTCCACGGGGAGGGCGAGGGGCCAGTGTCCGTGGGGGGATGGTCGCTGTCAGTGTGAGGGCTCAGTGTTCCGAGGTCGGGGGTCAATGTCCAGGAGGGTTTGGACGTCAGTGTCAGGGAGGGGTGGTCAAGCATCAGCGACTGGGGGACAGCCGGGGGGAGGTCGAAGGGTCAGCTTTGGGGGTCAGAAGCACTGATCAGCTCAGGCAGCCTGTGTGGAGGGAGAGGGAGGGACAATTCGTAAATACCTGGAATACGGAACAGTTTTCGTTCCCTTATCTAAGGAAAGATACACAGGTGCTGGAGTCAGTCCAGAGAAGGGTCACTAGGTTCAGAGAGAGATTTCTAGGTGAAGGAATCAAGGGTGATGAGGAAAATGGAATTGAGGATTGTACCACATTATCCATGACCTCCATGAATGGCAGAGTAGACTCGATTGGCCAAATCCTCTACTTCTGCTCCCATGTCTTATGGTGTCATGGTTGTGAAGAACAATTCTCTTCAAATCGCAGAATGCTTTACGCAAAATGGTTGCTACATTTGAGGGGTGGAGTGATTCATTCTCTCTGAATTGATTTGGTTTTGCTGGTAAGCCCAGTGTTTTTTGCTCTTTGAGAAGGTGATGGTGAGCTGCTTTCTTGAATTACTGCACAGACCATATGGTGTAGGTGCGCCCACAGTCTTTAGGTAGATCCTCTCCTTGTCCTTCTCGACAGAAAAGGTTGCGGGTTTGGAAGGTGCTATTGAAGGAGCCTTAGTGAGTTCCTGCAGTTCATTTTGTAGATGGTGTACACGGCTGCTGCTGTGCATCGGAGGTGGAGCAAGTGAATTTTTAAAGTGGTAGATGGGGGTCCCCATCAAGCAGGTAGCTGTGTCCTGGATGGCCATCTGGCCTGGGCTTGCAAAATCCTACCAACTGTCCTGGCTTGAGACAATTCACATCTCTTT
The DNA here is from genome assembly GCF_902713615.1 of Scyliorhinus canicula. Classification (NCBI taxonomy): domain Eukaryota; kingdom Metazoa; phylum Chordata; class Chondrichthyes; order Carcharhiniformes; family Scyliorhinidae; genus Scyliorhinus; species Scyliorhinus canicula. Next base: position 67,886,670 of record NC_052166.1, read on the forward strand.
AACCTGGGGTTACCCCTATCTCTGCATCTGTAAAGATTTAATTACCTGCTAATGTTCGCATTCTAAGCATTGTCTGGCATCTTTGACTTTGTCTATATCTATGTTTCGGGATCATACCTCTTCATTCACCTGAGGAAGGAGCAGTGCTCCGAAAGCTAGTGTTTGACACAAACATGTTGGACTTTAACCTGGTGTTGTAAGACTTCTTACCGTGCTCACCCCAGTCCAACGCCGGCATCTCCACATCATCTCTCAACTCTGTCCAGGGTCTTGAGCTTTCTTATTTCCACATTCGGTGGGATGCTGGCTCCGAGTGTCTCATTAATACAGTGATGTCCTTCAGTTTTAGTAAATGCTGGATCGAGGCACGAGGTCAAATATCCGAGCGGAATCTCCCACTTTCTGGAAAAGCTGGCGTTTTCTGTAAGTAACTAAATACTTTTTCCACTTTTTACCCGGAATCATAAAGCACAGGCAGATTTCTAAAGTGTAGACGCACCTCACCCAGTGAACTTGGCTCTTTTATTTGTCCATGGGATGAGGACGGCGCTGGATTTATTTCCCATCTCTAAGGGCATTTTAAAAATTTATCTATTTATGTTTTTTTTTCTTTTTTTATAAATTTAGAGTACCCAATTAATTTTTTCCAATTAAGGGGCAATTTAGCGTGGCCAATCCACCTACCCTGCACATCTTTTGGGTTGTGGGGGTGAGACCCACGCAGACACGGGGAGAATGTGCAAACTCCACACGGACAGTGACCCAGAGCCGGGATCGGACCTGGGACCTCAGCGCCGTGAGGCAACAGCGCTAACCCACTGTGCCACCGTGCTGCCCTCTAAGGGCACTTTATGAGTCAACCGCATTGCTGTGTATCTGGATTCACATGTAGGGCAGACCAGGTAAGGACAACAGATTTCCTTCCCTAAAGGACATTAGTGGGTGGCACAGTGGTTAGCACTGCTGCCTCACATCGGCAATACCATTGCCACCGCCTCCCCGTTAACAAAGAACCAGGGGGGAGATGAGAATGTTTTTACACAGCGGGTTGTTATGATCCGGAAGGTGCTGCAGAAAGGGCGGTGGAAACAGATTCAATCAGAAATGGCAAAACGGAATTGGATAAATACTGAAAAAGGACAAATTTCCAGGGCTGTGGGGGAAGATCAGAGGGCAATGGGACTGAGGATCGATCTTTCAAACAAAGCAGAGTCATTATGGGCTGAATGGCGTTATTCTTTGACTGTGCGTGGATATTCCCTACATGTGACACTGGACAGTCAGCTTGGCCCAGGCATTCTGCGCATGCGTACACATTGCTGTTACGTAAGAATTAGGAGCAGAAGATGGCCATTCAACCCTTCTAGCCTGCACCGCCATTCAACAAGATCGTGGTTGATGATCCACCTCAGAGTCAGCCTCCCGCTTTATCCCCATATCTCTTTGTACATTAAAATCTGTTTTGAATTTACTCAATAACTCACTCAGTGCCCACAGCTCTCTGGGTAGAGAATTCCAACAATTCATAAATTTCTCCTCAGCTCAGTCCTAAATGGTTGATCCTTATTCTGAGTCTGTGACCCTGTCAGGAAGTTTTAAGAATTTTCGATGTTTCATCTCTCATTCCAAATAATCGTGTTCATACTCGATGGTGACCAGGGGTGAGAATGCTGACTGGGCCGTGGGAACGCTGACTGGGCCGTGGGAACGCTGACTGGGCCGTGGGAACGCTGTCTCGGCCGTGGGAACGCTGTCTCGGCCGTGGGAACGCTGTCTCGGCCGTGGGAACGCTGACTGGGCCGTGGGAACGCTGACTGGGCCGTGGGAACGCTGACTGGGCCGTGGGAACGCTGACTGGGCCGTGGGAACGCTGTCTCGGTCGTGGGAACGCTGACCGGGCCGTGGGAACGCTGACTGGGCCGTGGGAACGCTGACTGGGCCGTGGGAACGCTGACTGGGCCGTGGGAACGCTGACTGGGCCGTGGGAACGCTGACTGGGCCGTGGGAACGCTGACTGGGCCGTGGGAACGCTGACTGGGCCGTGGGAACGCTGTCTCGGCCGTGGGAACGCTGACTGGGCCGTGGGAACGCTGACTGGGCCGTGGGAACACTGACTGGGCCGTGGGAACGCTGACTGGGCCGTGGGAACGCTGACTGGGCCGTGGGAACGCTGACTGGGCCGTGGGAACGCTGACTGGGCCGTGGGAACGCTGACTGGGCCGTGGGAACGCTGACTGGGCCGTGGGAACGCTGACTGGGCCGTGGGAACGCTGACTGGGCCGTGGGAACGCTGACTGGGCCGTGGGAACGCTGACTGGGCCGTGGGAACGCTGACTGGGCCGTGGGAACGCTGACTGGGCCGTGGGAACGCTGACTGGGCCGTGGGAACGCTGACTGGGCCGTGGGAACGCTGACTGGGCCGTGGGAACGCTGACTGGGCCGTGGGAACGCTGACTGGGCCGTGGGAACGCTGACTGGGCCGTGGGAACGCTGACTGGGCCGTGGAACGCTGACTGGGCCGTGGGAACGCTGACTGGGCCGTGGGAACGCTGACTGGGCCGTGGGAACGCTGACTGGGCCGGGGGAACGCTGACTGGGCCGTGGGAACGCTGACTGGGCCGTGGGAACGCTGACTGGGCCGTGGGAACGCTGTCTCGGCCGTGGGAACGCTGACTGGGCCGTGGGAACGCTGACTGGGCCGTGGGAACGCTGACTGGGCCGTGGGAACGCTGACTGGGCCGTGGGAACGCTGACTGGGCCGTGGGAACGCTGACTGGGCCGTGGGAACGCTGACTGGGCCGTGGGAACGCTGACTGGGCCGTGGGAACGCTGACTGGGCCGTGGGAACGCTGACTTGGCCGTGAGAACGCTGACTGGGCCGTGGGAACGCTGACTGGGCCGTGGGAACGCTGACTGGGCCGTGGGAACGCTGACCGGGCCGTGGGAACGCTGACCGGGCCGTGGGAACGCTGACCGGGCCGTGGGAACGCTGACCGGGCCGTGGGAACGCTGACCGGGCCGTGGGAACGCTGACCGGGCCGTGGGAACGCTGACCGGGCCGTGGGAACGCTGACCGGGCCGTGGGGACGCTGACCGGGCCGTGGGGACGCTGACTTGGTCGTGAGGACGCTGACTGGGCCGTGGGAACGCTGTCTCGGCCGTGAGAACGCTGACTGGGCCGTGGGAACGCTGACCCGGCCGTGGGAACGCTGACCCGGCCGTGGGAACGCTGACCGGGCCGTGGGGACGCTGACTGGACCGTGGGAACGCTGACCGGGCCGTGGGGACGCTGACTTGGTCGTGAGAACGCTGACTGGGCCGTGGGAACGCTGTCTCGGCCGTGAGAACGCTGACTCTGTCTTTTCCCCGTTTCCAACCTGCGACTGTTGCCACAGTGACAGTGGTTCAATCTGGGCCTTGCCTGGGTTGTTTACTTTCAGCTAAATCCCAACAGTGGGCATTGCTGTTAATCCATCACCTCCTGTTCTTGTCCCTCTGACCAGTTTCTGACTCGCTGTCAGTTTCTGTGCCCTCTCACTCAGTGTTCAGGATGAATGACAACGTTGAGGACTTTGGAAGACTTTGTTAGTTGGTCGGCTCGTCTTTAATGTCAAGGATGAGATGGCAGCTTTTTAGAGTTGTAACTGGCTGTGTTTTTGCCACCAGTCTACTGCACAATTTGGCTCCAAGGATGAAATCCTCCTCACGCTGGAGAAACATGGAGGAATCTGTGACTGCCAATCTTCCAGGTAACTGTGACAGGGACTGACTGTTTTGTAACCCTGCTCCTTTGGAATCTGAGCTCACGTAGGCAGGCTGTGTGCTGAGGTGACCGTTTTCAAACAACTTGTAGATCTGGGTCGAGTAGAACATAGAACAGTACAGCACAGAACAGGCCCTTCGGCCCTCGATGTTGTGCCGAGCAATGATCACCCCACTTAAACCCACGTAACCCGTATACCCGTAACCCAACAATCCCCCCATTAACCTTACACTACGGGCAATTTAGCATGGCCAATCCACCTAACCCGCACATCTTTGGACTGTGGGAGGAAACCGGAGCACCCGGAGGAAACCCACGCACACACGGGGAGGACGTGCAGACTCCACACAGACAGTGACCCAGCCGTGAATCGAACCTGGGACCCTGGAGCTGTGAAGCATTGATGCTAACCACCATGCTACCGTGAGGCCCCAAGTAGCGGCTCCCTCAGTGACACCAGGGCCACATCACTGCAACGGTGCCAGCAAATCTTTTCATTGTGTACAGGCAGCTTGTTCTTTTGCATTTGTCTTGGGTGGTATGAATTGGGACAGCTGGTGAGTGGTCTGCGTGGTACCTTCTGGGTTACAGCTTGGCTGTGTATGTGCAGTTTACAAAGTGCATTCATCCCAGGTGCCGGCCTGTGCTGACTTCAGAGTGCAGAGGGACTTGGGGTTGGTGTAAATGAAGCAAAATGGAAAAAGTTCATCCGGAAAGACACCAAACAGCTGAAGCTGCGGAGGTGACGTCGAGGCGTCGCAGGGAGCGCACTAACCTCATCTACCCAACCCTTCAAACCCACCTGCCATCCCCATGTGGCAGGGTCTGCTCCTCATGCATTGGGTTATTAGCCATCTCCGAACCCACCAAACTGGAGTGGACACAAGTCAGCTTCAATCCCAAGGAACTGCCTAAGAAGTAGATAGTTGGAGATAGGATATATATAGGGAAGAGGGTGGAAATCAGCCAACTCAATGGCTGTCTCATCACATCTCTCCAGGAAAACATGCACATGTGGCTATTGAGAGAGGGGATAGGATAGTGAGATTTATAGACTGGGACAGAGAGTCTGCATATCTCATTGACCTCTGTCCCAGTCTGTGTATCTCACTAATCTGTTATCTCTTGCCTCTGCCTGCTTTCTCTCACTTTATTTCACACACTTATGCAATGGCTCCCCCATTCTCTAATGATCTGTATGCTTTGCCGGGTGAGGCGTAGCGCGATGAGGTGAATTATTTGAGGAGACGCTGTAGCGCAGGTCGTTTAACAAGAGACTGTCTTGGTCGGGCATTTGAATCTGCCATGCTATACTCCAGGTTCATTCAGAGTCACTCTCCTTCGTCTGTACCTGGAATATCGGAAGGAACAGGTGATGGGAATAGCAGCAGGATAGAGCATCTTTCATCCCCTCGCCCCCCGATCCTTACAGACCTTGTGCTGGGAGGTAGGAGATTGGTCAGGAGGCTGGCGATGCAGCACTGGCAATGGGAGTGGATGGCAGAGGGTGAGTGCTTCTGTTGGCGAGCGGTGGGGGTGGCGGGAGAGGGGAATCCTCCAGAAAAGGTTTCTGAGGAATGGGGGCAATCTGGTCTCTCATTCATGATGTAGCTGCTGTAATCAGATTAAAATCCAGTATTGTGATGGATATTTTCAGCACCGTCGGTGGGGGAGAGGGAGGGGGGGGGGGGGGGGTTGAAGCTTTGCCACCAGTGCTCAGGATAAACCTGTGTTTCCTCTTTCAGGGACACCACAATGTTTGCAGTTTCCGCAGAGGTGAAGGGTCTGGAGACAATGGTCAATCTTCTCGCTGATGTGGTGCTTCACCCGAGGTTAACAGGTAATGGGAAGATATGGGGTGGGTTTAGAGAGCTTTGCCTCACTCTGAGTGTCCTTGTGCATGAATTACAGAAAACTAGCCGGTAATCAGGAAGGCAAATGGAATTTTGGCATTTATACCTGAAGGATTAGAGTATCAAAGTAGGGGAGTATTGCTGGAACTGTAAAAGGCATTGGTGAGAACGCACGTTGTGCACAGTTTTGATCCCCTTACTTGAGGAGAGATGTAGTTTCAGTAGAGGAAGTTCAGAGGAGACTCACTCGATTGATTCCTAAAATGAGGGCTTTATTATGAAGAGAGATTGAGCAGTTTAAGCCGATACTATCTGGAGTTTTGGGGGCAGCACGGTAGCATTGTGGCTAGCACAATCGCTTCACAGCTCCAGGGTACCAGGTTCGATTCCCGGCTGGGTCACTGTCTGTGTGGAGTCTGCACGTCCTCCCCGTGTGTGCGTGGGTTTCCTCCGGGTGCTCCGGTTTCCTCCCACAGTCCAAAGATGTGCAGGTTAGGTGGATTGGCCGTGATAAATTGCCCTTAGTGTCCAAAATTGCCCTTAGTGTTGGGTGGGGTTACTGGGTTATGGGGATAGGGTGGAGTTGTTAACCTTGGGTAGGGTGCTCTTTCCAGGAGCCGGTGCAGACTCGGTGGGCCGAATGGCCTCCTTCTGCACTGTAAATTCTATGTCTGAGTTTAGAAGAATGAGAGGAAATTTGATTGAGGTATACAAGATGATAAAATAGACGTAGAGCGGCTGCTTCCTCTTGTGGGGTAATTGGAACGAGAGGCCATAGTTTCAGGATAAGGGGGAGCATGTTTAAAACAGAGATGCGGAGAAATTACTTCTCCCAAAGGGTTGTGGAATTATTCACTACCCCAGAGTGGGGTGGATGCCGGGACTTTGAGTAGATTTAAGGAAGTGGATGGACAGATTTTTAATGGAGAATGGGTTAAAGGGTTATGGAGGACGGGCAGGAAAGTGGAGTTGAGGCTGAGAGGAGATGAGCCATGATCGTATTCCATGGCGGAGCGGGATCGAGGGGCTGAATGGCCGACCCCAGCTCCGAGTTCTTATGTTCCTGAGTAACGTTGTACATTGTGTGAACGGGAGTCTGAATTCCTGTCGTCTCACTCAGAGTCTGGGATTGGGATTATTCCTGGTCTATGGAAATGAAAATGAAATGAAATGAAAATGGCTTATTGTCACGAGTAGGCTTCAGTGAAGTCACTGTGAAAAGCCCCTAGTCACCACATTCCGGCGCCTGTCCGGGGAGGCTGGTACGGGAATCGAACCGTGCTGCTTGGTTTGCTTTAAAAGCCAGCGATTTAGCCCTGTGAGCTAAACCAGCCCCTGTTGTATGGATGGTCTGGAGCTATGTTTAGACTGGAGAGGGAGGGAGGGGCTGATTTTTCCTCTTGCCAGCTTAGAAAGCAGATGCCAACCTCTCCTGGAATCTCCAGGAATTAAAGGTTAATTTCCAGGACACAGCTGAGGGGAACGCCCGGCAGAACATCAATAGGAGCATTAAAACATTGTAAAATCCTTAAATTCTTTATTTATTTATTGATAAAACTGTTGGAGATTAGGACCGGGGTTGAGGGGGCGGTAGTTTGAGGTACTACCCCATCCATTCAGGATAACGCTGAATGGTGCAGGGGGTTGGGTGGCCAATGACAGAGGGGGGGGGGGGGGGGGGGGGGGGGTGGGCAGGATGATTGGTGGTGGGGAAATTAGGTGATGGAACCTTGGGCAATATTGGTGGCTGTCCTGCTGGGCAGCTGTTATTCCTGAGACCTGTGCTCATGGCAGGAAAATGGTTCATCTGTGCGGTGAAGAACACCAACTGCTCGCATTCATGTAGCACCTTTTCACATGAAGTGTACAAAGGCCCTTGTAGACGGGTTTTGACACTGGGCCACAGGACAGGATATTGGGACAGGTGGCCCAACCCTTGGTCAAAGAGGGAGATTTGAAGGAGGGGGGAGAGGGTTAGGGAGCGAATTGCAGAGCTTGGGGCCCAGGCAGCTAAAGGCACTGCCGCCAGTGGTGGAGCGATAGGAATCTCTTGAGGAGTGCAGTCTATAAAATTCAATGCCGTGGGTTTATAGTACACCGGATTTACAGAATCTCAATCCTGCGGAATTTGTGAACCGCGAGTTTGACTTCTGTTGCGGCATGTCACGGAGCAGTCACATGTGGGGGCTCCCATCGGAGATCGCGGTTTAAACTCTTATTGCCCGGCCGACGATGGAAATGGGAGCCGACACCTTTTGAAGCCGATGGTTTAAGTATCCCACAGGAAGCGGAATCGGCACTCAACTAGGCAACAGAAAACAAAAGAAACAGCTTCAAAGTGGAGGCTTTGAGCGCCTTGGTGGAGAAGAAAATGGTGGAGGTGATTGCAGTGCAGGAGCCACCCCACTAACCGTTGAAATCTTAGCTGTGGGACTGCAGAAACTGTGTCGAGAGGCCTTGGGAGACAATGAGGAGGTGATCGAGGTTCCTCAATTCGATGGGCCCTGGACGAGGTGGTAAAGCAGCAGGGTGCAGAGCTGCAGGAGGTAGGGGTTGGTCTGTCGAGGTAGAGCGACCAGATCGCTTCTCTGGAGGTGGGGCTGGCAACAGTGGTGGCCGACAACAAGGCCCCGTGATGGGAGCCACCTCGTACAATAAAGAAAGAGTTTTGCGGTGGACGGAGGAGCATTGGAGTAACAGATGGGATGGCGGCGAGCTGAGGATCCACCAGTATGTTGGAGGACAGCTGGCCAGGAGGAGTACAGCTTTCAATAAGGCCTCTGCACCGTAACAAAGTCCGGTTTGGCGTGGTTTAGCCCATGCGCTTCTGGCTGGCCTATGAAAATAAGGACCACAACTTCGAGACTCCAGAGGGAGCTGAGGCTTTTGTCTAAAGAAATGGACTGGGGTTGAAATAATTGTGGTGTATTTTGTACGGGGTTGAGGGATGTTTGTTCGAAGGTGGGTGTGGGTATTTTGGGGTTTCTGTTGATTGTTTTTTCTTATTGTCAATGGTTGAAGGGGTGTTGATCGGGCCATTTAGTAACGTTACCAGCTGAATTGTATTTTGGGGATTGGTGGGCTGGGTTTTGCGCATTTTTCATGTTACTTTCTTTTAGATTTAATAAAGTCGGTTTAGATCGGGCGGAGGCTGGATTGGTGATTCAGAATTTTGGGGTTATGAATGGTTCTCCGTGTGGGGGCCATCACATAGCTGGAATAGTTAGTCAACTGAAGCATGGGGGGGGGTGCGGGAGGGAACAGTGGTTAGCACTGTTGCCTCACGGCGTCGATGTCCGGGTTCGATCCCGGCTCTGGGCCACTGTCCGTGTGGAGTTTTCACATTCTCCCCGTGTCTGCGTGGGTTTCACCCCCACAACCCAAAGATGTGCAGGGTCGGTGGGTTGGCCATGCTAAATTGCCCCTTAATTGGAAAAAAATAATTAGGTACTCTAAATTTATAAATGAAAACTGAAGCAAATGGATTGGGTTATCTGCAGCTCATACAGTGCGGGGGGGGAGGGGGGGTTATTAGGTCTGTCTGTTGGGGTTATTGGGTGGTTGGGGTTTGGTGGGGGGTATGTACGAGAGCTTGGTTGGGGTTTGGTGGGGGGTATGTATGAGAGCTTGGTTGGGGTTTGGTGGGGGGTATGTATGAGAGCTTGGTTGGGGTTTGGTGGGGAGTATGTACGAGAGCTTGGTTGGGGTTTGGTGGGGGGTATGTATGAGAGCTTGGTTGGGGTTTGGAGGGGGTATGTATGAGAGCTTGGTTGGGGTTTGGTGGGGGGGTATGTATGAGAGCTTGGTTAGGGTTTGGAGGGGGTATGTATGAGAGCTTGGTTGGGGTTTGGTGGGGGGTATGTACGAGAGCTTGGTTGGGGTTTGGTGGGGGTATGTATGAGAGCTTGGTTAGGGTTTGGAGGGGGGTATGTATGAGAGCTTGGTTGGGGTTTGGTGGGGGGTATGTACGAGAGCTTGGTTGGGGTTTGGTGGGGGTATGTATGAGAGCTTGGTTAGGGTTTGGAGGGGGGTATGTATGAGAGCTTGGTTGGGGTTTGGTGGGGGGTATGTACGAGAGCTTGGTTGGGGTTTGGTTGGTTATTTGGGTGGGAAGGGATGGAGTTGGTCTTCTGACGTTGACTGGGGACTTTTCTTTGTCCTGTTGTGTTGGGGGATTTGGCAGCTATCTTGGGTGAGCCTGGTAGGGTCCTCTCCCTCGTAGGGTTACTGGACCACCTCACAAGGCAGGAATGGCTGAGTCTGGTAAGGGGGATAAGCGAACCCCGTTCCCCAATCAGGCTGCTCATGGAATGTGAGGGAGCTGAGTGTCACAGTAAAGAGATCGAGGGTGCTTGCGCACCGTAGGACTTTGAAGGCTGATGCGGTGCTTTTGCAGGAGACTCATTTGTGAGCTAGAGATTTGATAAGGTTTTGGGGGGGGGGGGGGGGGGGCAGGTGTTTCATTTGGGGCTTGATAGTGAGCCTGGGTGGCAGCGAAGATTTTCGGCAGCGAAGGATTTGCCAGATCAGAATGGGAGGTACGTGGTGGTTAGTGGGTTGTTAGCCGGTGGGGCTGGTCAATGTTTACGCCCCATATTGGGACGACGCAGCTTTTATTAATAAGTTGTTGTCATTGATCCCGGGGTTGGATACGCACCAGTTAATCACGGTGGGGGATCTTAGCTGCTTATTGGATTTGTGATTGGACATGTTGAGGCCGAAGCCGTGTGGGATGGCAGTGGCACTGCTGGCCTTAATGCAGCCCGGGGGGGGGGGGGGGGGGGGGGGGCTGACCCGTGGAGGTTTCTATATCCAGGGGGTGGAGGATTTTTCATTCTTCTCTCAGGTTCACCAGGTCTATTCCAGGATGGATTTCTTTGCAGCAGCCAGGTACCTGCTACCGGGGGTGGTGGGGGCGAGGTACGCAGCGATAGTGACCCCCCCCCCCCAGGAGGAGGTTTGATACTTCACTGCCGGTGGATATGGGCTTCTGCGAGAGGGTTTCCTCCGCCATTGAGGAGTATCTGAGAATTAACAGGAGTGATGAAATTTTGCCTTCCACGTTGTAGGAGGTGTCGACGGTGATTGTTAGAGGGGAGATCATCTCTTTTAAGGCAGACAAGGAGAAGAGTGAAAGGGTGGAAAAGAGGGAGGTAGATACCATGTTGGAGATGGATGGTCAACATTCGGTCAATCAGACTCTGGAGTTATTGGCTGGGAGGAACATGCTACAGTTGGGGTTTGGGCTGCTGTCAATGGATAGGGTGGTGCGCCTCCTCCGAGGTTCGAAAGGGGCTTTTTATGAGCGTGGGGAAAAGGATAGTCGCTTGTTGGCGCACTAGGTGAGTGATAGGCGGCCTGTTTAATAATTGTGAAAGTTAGGGGCACAGGGGGTAGAGTGGTCCCTGTCCCGGTCAAGGTGTTTGAGGTGTTTTATTGTAACCGTTACGAGTCGGAGCCCCTGGAGGATGGGATTCTCAATGTGAGAGTATTTGGATGGTTTGCTTATTCCGATGGTGGAACAGGAGAAAAGGGAAGAATTGGAATTTCCTCTGGCTTTGGAGGAGGTTATGGATCTGATACAATCGGGGAAGGCACTGGGGCCAGGTGGCTTCCCCATTGAATTTTAAAAGAGGTTTTCTGGGTTGTTGGCCCCTGTGCTGCTTGAGATGTTTGAGGATTCTCCGACCCTTGGGAAGTTGCCGGCCACATTGGCACAGGCATCGATCTCCTTAATCTTAAAGAAGGATAAAGATATTTTCTTAAAGTATCCAATTCTTTTTTTCCAATGAAGGGGCAATTTAGCGTGGCCTACCCTCCACATCTTTGGGTTGTGGGGGCGAAACCCACGCAGACACAGAGAATGTGTAAACTCCACTGGACAGTGTACCAGGGCCGTGATTCGACCCGGGTCCTCAGCGCCGCGCTGGGTAAAGATCTGATGGAGTGTGGGTCGTACTGTCCCATTTTATTATTGAACGCGGATACAAAGTTCTCAGTGAAGGTCTTGGTTAGACGCATGAAATCCTGCCTCCCAGAGGTCCTATCAGAGGAGCTGATGGGGTTGGTTAAGAGAAAACCGTTGTTGGCCAATGTTCAATGGCTGCTTAATGTTTTTGGACTAGCTTAATGCTAGACTTACCTCTCAGAGGGAAGTGAGGGACTGCTGTGTGCCTTGTTTCACAGAGACATGGCTCACCCCTGCCTCACCACACTGTGCCATACAATCTCGGCACTCCCTCAGTACTGACCCTCTGACAGTGCGGCACTCCCTCAGTACTGACCCTCTGGCAGTGCGGCGCTCCCTCAGTACTGACCCTCTGACAGTGCAGCACTCCCTCAGTACTGACCCTCTGACAGTGCAGCACTCCCTCAGTACTGACCCTCTGACAGTGCAGCACTCCCTCAGTACTGACCCTCTGACAGTGCGGCACTCCCTCAGTACTGACCCTCTGACAGTGCAGCACTCCCTCAGTACTGACCCTCTGACAGTGCGGCACTCCCTCAGTACTGACCCTCTGACAGTGCGGCACTCCCTCAGTACTGACCCTCTGACAGTGCGGCACTCCCTCAGTACTGACCCTCTGACAGTGCAGCACTCCCTCAGTACTGACCCTCTGACAGTGCAGCACTCCCTCAGTACTGACCCTCTGACAGTGCGGCACTCCCTCAGTACTGACCCTCTGACAGTGCCGCACTCCCTCAGTACTGACCCTCTGACAGTGCGGCACTCCCTCAGTACTGACCCTCTGACAGTGCGGCACTCCCTCAGTACTGACCCTCTGACAGTGCGGCACTCCCTCAGTACTGACCCTCTGACAGTGCAGCACTCCCTCAGTACTGACCCGTCTGACAGTGCGGCACTCCCTCAGTACTGACGCTCTGACAGTGCAGCACTCCCTCAGCACTGACCCTCTGACAGTGCGGCACTCCCTCAGTACTGACCCTCTGACAGTGCGGCACTCCCTCAGTACTGACCCTCTGACAGTGCGGCACTCCCTCAGCACTGACCCTCTGACAGTGCGGCACTCCCTCAGTACTGACCCTCTGACAGTGCGGCACTCCCTCAGTACTGACCCTCTGACAGTGCGGCACTCCCTCAGTACTGACCCTCTGACAGTGCAGCACTCCCTCAGTACTGACCCTCTGACAGTGCGGCACTCCCTCAGTACTGACCCTCTGACAGTGCGGCACTCCCTCAGTACTGACCCTCTGACAGTGCAGTACTCCCTCAGTACTGACCCTCTGACAGTGCGGCACTCCCTCAGTACTGACCCTCTGACAGTGCGGCACTCCCTCAGTACTGACGCTCTGACAGTGCAGCACTCCCTCAGTACTGACCCTCTGACAGTGCGGCACTCCCTCAGTACTGACCCTCTGACAGTGCAGCACTCCCTCAGTACTGACCCTCTGACAGTGCAGCACTCCCTCAGTACTGACCCTCTGACAGTGCAGCACTCCCTCAGTACTGACCCTCTGACAGTGCAGCACTCCCTCAGTACTGACGCTCTGACAGTGCAGCACTCCCTCAGTACTGACCCTCTGACAGTGCAGCATTGTGAGTGTCAGCCCGGACTAAGGGCTCAAGTTTCTGAATTGGGATTTGAATCCACAACCGCCTGACTCAGAGTTCCTCCCACAGAGTGACAGAGCAGTCGGGAATGTCAGAGGTCACTTCTAACTGGGCCTGAGTCAGGGAAGATAAAATCATCCCTTGGTGTTGATCCCTAATCCCTGTTCGCACTGGCATACACCACAGGCAGCATCCCAAAAGCAGCTGATTGGTTTCCACGTCAAGAGCAGCCTCTTTGAGCAGCAATCAAATTCACCGCACAGGCATCCGGGCTGAATGGCCATCTCAACATTCTGATCCCTCTTTCATCCCAAAGTCTCTTTTGTCGCTCGGGGTCAGTCATGCCCCTCTGCACCATGGCTCCCACGCCCTCTGCTCAGACCACGTCCCTCCTCTAACTGACTGATTTACTATCCATACCTCGGTGAGGTTTGGTACCTGGAGTAGGGCCGCTGTCGGGGGTGAGGTCAGGCGGGCAGAGCTGTGCCTGGTTCAGTGGTGGGTGCAGTTTGAATTTGCTCTGTATTGTGGGATTCGCTCTGGCTGGGCAGTCATTGTCTCCGGCGCTCAGACAACTGACGGATTCTGTCCATTTCTTTTCCGCAGACGAGGAGCTGGAGATGACCCGTCTGTCTGTCAGCTTCGAGCTGGAGGACCTCCAGATGAGACCCGATCCCGAGCCCCTGCTGACCGAGATGATTCACGCGGTAATGTCACTTTTCAAATGTACCACTGGCCAAATCTTAAACAATGAGACCCCTTAAATATAAATGAGACTTAATTGGAGCAGCGGGGGAGAGGCTGCAAGATCTGGCATCCTCTCCGATTCCTTCTGATCCCAGGATGTGGGGGAGCACCACAAAGAAAGGAATAATTGCATTCTTGTAACACCTTTCACATCCCACAGATGCCCCAAAGCACACTCCATGAAGTAGTTTCTGAAGCGTACTCTTCATTGTCACGGAGAAGCCTGGCAGTAATTTCTGTACAAGGCAGAACCATCGAATTTACAGTGCAGAAGGAGGCCATTCGGCCCATCGAGTCTGCACCAGCTCTTGGAAAGAGCACCCTACTCAAGGTCCCACACCTCCACCCTATCCCCATAACCCAGTAACCCCACCCAACATGTTTAGACACTAAGGGCAATTTATCTTGGCCAATCCACCTAACCTGCACATCTTTGGACTGTGGGAGGAAACCGGAGCACCCGGAGGAAACCCACGCAGACACGGGGAAAACGTGCAGACTCCGCACAGACAGTGACCCAAGCCGGGAATCGAACCCGGGACCCTGGAGCTGTGAAGCAATTGTGCTAACCACTATGCTACCGTGCTGCCCAAATGCTTCCAGTCCTGTTATCAAAACCAGATGATTTTGTTTGTAACTCGAGTTGTTTCAGGGGTAACTTTTGGGCAGGTGAGAACTCTCCTGTTCTTCAAAATAATGGTCCCGCAGTCCTTTACATTACCTGAGAGAGCAGACGGACCCTGATTTAACACCTCCTTCAAAGGACGGACCCTCCGACAGTGCGGCACTCCCTCAGTACTGACCCTCTGACAGTGCAGCACTCCCTCAGTACTTTTTTTTTTAAATTTAGATTACCCAATTATTTTTTCTATTAAGGGGCAATTTAGCGTGGCCAATCCACCTACTCTGCACATTTTTGGGTTGTGGGGGCGAAACCCACGCAGACACGGGGAGAATGTGCAAATTCCACACGGACAGTGACCCAGAGCCGGGATCGAACCTGGGACCTCAGCGCCGTGAGGTGGTTGTGCTAACCACTAGGCCACCGTGCTGCCCTCTCAGTACTGACCCTCTGACAGTGCAGCACTCCCTCAGTACTGACCCTCTTGACAGTGCAGCACTCCCTCAGTACTGACCCTCTGACAGTGCGGAGCTCCCTCAGTACTGACCCTCTGACAGTGCAGCACTCCCTCAGTACTGACCCTCTGACAGTGCGGCACTCCCTCAGTACTGACCCTCTGACAGTGCGGCACTCCCTCAGTACTGACCCTCTGACAGTGCAGCACTCCCTCAGTACTGACCCTCTGACAGTGCGGCACTCCCTCAGTACTGACCCTCTGACAGTGCGGCACTCCCTCAGTACTGACCCTCTGACAGTGCGGCACTCCCTCAGTACTGACCCTCTGACAGCGCAGCACTCCCTCAGTACTGACCCTCTGACAGTGCAGCACTCCCTCAGTACTGACCCTCTGACAGTGCAGCACTCCCTCAGTACTTTTTTTTTTAAATTTAGATTACCCAATTATTTTTTCCTATTAAGGGGCAATTTAGCGTGGCCAATCCACCTACTCTGCACATTTTTGGGTTGTGGGGGCGAAACCCACGCAGACACGGGGAGAATGTGCAAATTCCACACGGACAGTGACCCAGAGCCGGGATCGAACCTGGGACCTCAGCGCCGTGAGGTGGTTGTGCTAACCCACTAGGCCACCGTGCTGCCCTCTCAGTACTGACCCTCTGACAGTGCAGCACTCCCTCAGTACTGACCCTCTGACAGTGCAGCACTCCCTCAGTACTGACCCTCTGGACAGTGCGGAGCTCCCTCAGTACTGACCCTCTGACAGTGCAGCACTCCCTCAGTACTGACCCTCTGACAGTGCGGCACTCCCTCAGTACTGACCCTCTGACAGTGCGGCACTCCCTCAGTACTGACCCTCTGACAGTGCAGCACTCCCTCAGTACTGACCCTCTGACAGTGCGGCACTCCCTCAGTACTGACCCTCTGACAGTGCAGCACTCGCTTGTCATTCAATGTTTGAGCCTGGATGAAGTGCTGAGGTTGGGGAGCAGTTGCTGTGAGGATATTCAGTGAAGGATCGTTAAAGCATTCTGGATAATTTTTCTGTGAGGTGAGAGAACCAGCCCTGAGCCATGGCATTGTTACTGACTGACACAGTGCCCTGTGTTAGGACAGGTGAGATTAGCCCGGGTTACTGTGAGTGACCAAATCCCACGATGCAAAGTGTGTGTGGACTGCTTAATGCCAAGCTCCAGGATAGCACGTTGCCTTCGCCCTGGTTAAATAGACAGTCAGCAGTCACTGCATGCGATCTGACACACACAATAGGTTTTAGCGAGGTTGGGAGTCTGGAAGAGTTATGGGGTTGTGGGCAAGGGTTGGTGTTGGGGGACACTTGTGGGAGTGAACCTGAACAAGATTCAGTCGAAAACAGGAGACAATAAAGTCCCTTGACGTGAGCCGATTTGCCATTTAATTGAATAATTGCTGATCTGTATTTTAACTCCATCTACTCACCATGGTTCCGTATCCCTTCAACCCTTACCCCAAAAGATCTACCCCTCAGTTTGAAAATTCTTAATTTAACCCTCCACCTCCCTTCCCCCAGAGTTTCACGGGAGGGAGTTACAGATTTCCACTGCCCTCTTTGTGAAGGTGTGCTTCCTGAAATCACTCTGAACGAACTGCTACAAATTCCTGGTCCTGCCCCTTGTCCGAGATTTCCCCCCCACCAGAGGAAATATTCACCTTGTCGAATCCCTTAATCATAAAACAACTTGATTAGATCACCCTTTATTCTCCTACACTTGAGGGAAGACTGGCCTGGTCTGTGTGAACTGAGCCCATCCGTATTGTTCCTGAGGAGCAGTGCCAAGACTCAGCACTGTGGCTGGAGTATAACGAGATCTCTGTATTCCAGGCCCCTCCCCAGGCAGGGGGTGTATCTTTTGAGATGTGGGTGGGTTGGAGAGGCGTGAGGAAAGTGAGAGAGCCAGGACACAGTGCGGACTGGGGTTGGTGCCGAGGTGAAGGTTTGCTCTCTCTCCATCAGGCAGCTTATCGGGACAACACTGTGGGCCTGCCCAGGTTCAGCCCTGCCGAGAACGTGGAGAAGATTGATCAAAAGTTGCTTCATTCGTTCCTGCGGAATTACTACACTCCGGACAGGTTGGTGCTGGCTGGAGTCGGAGTGGATCATGAGCAGCTGGTGGAATACGCAAACAGATACCTTCTGGGTACGAGGGCCTGTGTTAAACACACCACTACTTTCATTGTCTCTGTATCCACTCCCATAATGAAGCAGATTCACAAGGTTAGTCCCAAATATCAAACTGACTTGTCCAGCCCGACAGCAAGAGACCATTCAGACCATCGTGCCTGTGCTAGCTCCAGAGTTACCCAATTAGTCTCTGTACCCTGGCAGGTGTCACATTACCGCCTCCAACACCCTCTCGGAGCACACTCCAGATGCTCCTAACTCGTCTATAACAACATTTCCTGCATCTCCTCTGCGGCTCCTTTGCCAATTACTTTAAAGCAGTTACTGACCCCCTGACAGTGGGAACAGTTTTATTCGATCAGAACTCTTCATGATGTTGAAATGCCTCTCTGCTCAAAAAAGAACAATCACAGTTTTTATAAACCGCTGTTCAACAAGTGCCCCAGAGAGAAGACAGAGCCTCCGTCAAACACCTTTCCTAAAAGACGGTATCTCCCAACAGTGCGGCGCTCCCTCAGTGCTGACACTGACCCTCTGTTAAGCACTCCCTCAGCACTGACCCTCTGACAGTGCGGCACTCCCTCAGTACTGACCCTCTGACAGTGCAGCATTCCCTCAGTACTGACCCTCTGACAGTGCAGCACTCCCTCAGTATTGACCCTCTGACAATGCAGCACTCCCTCAGTACTGACCCTCTGACAGTGCTGCACTCCCTCAGTACTGACCCTCTGACAGTGCGACACTCCCTGAGTACTGACCCTCTGACAGTGCAGCACTCCCTCAGTACTGACCGTCTGACAGTGCGGCACTCCCTCAGTACTGACCCTCTGACAGTGCGGCACTCCCTCAGTACTGACCCTCTGACAGTGCGGCACTCCCTCAGTACTGACCCTCTGACAGTGCGGCACTCCCTCAGTACTGACCCTCTGACAGTGCGGCACTCCCTCAGTACTGACCCTCTGACAGTGCGGCACTCCCTCAGTACTGACCCTCTGACAGTGCGGCACTCCCTCAGTACTGACCCTCTGACAGTGCAGCACTCCCTCGGTACTGACCGTCTGACAGTGCGGCACTCCCTCAGTACTGACCCTCTGACAGTGCGGCACTCCCTCAGTACTGACCCACTGACAGTGCAGCGCTCCCTCAGTACTGACCCTCTGACAGTGCAGCACTCCCTCAGTACTGACCCTCTGACAGTGCGGCACTCCCTCAGTACTGACCCTCTGACAGTGCGGCACTCCCTCAGTACTGACCCTCTGACAGTGCGGCACTCCCTCAGTACTGACCCTCTGACAGTGCAGCACTCCCTCAGTACTGACCCTCTGACAGTGCGGCACTCCCTCAGTACTGACCCTCTGACAGTGCGGCACTCCCTCAGTACTGACCCTCTGACAGTGCGGCACTCCCTCAGTACTGACCCTCTGACAGTGCGGCACTCCCTCAGTACTGACCCTCTGACAGTGCAGCACTCCCTCAGTACTGACCCTCTGACAGTGCGGCACTCCCTCAGTACTGACGCTCTGACAGTGCGGCACTCCCTCAGTACTGACCCTCTGACAGTGCGGCACTCCCTCAGTACTGACCCTCTGACAGTGCGGCACTCCCTCAGTACTGACCCTCTGACAGTGCAGCACTCCCTTGCTGCTGCACATAATGGTGTTGATCTGGAATTTGGGCTCAAATGTCCAGATTGTGGGTTAAACCCACAATTGGCAGACGCAAAGATAACTGCTTCCCACTGAGCCCTGACTGACACTGTGCTGAGGTCAGGGGTCAGGGGGGGTTTGTTGAACCTTTTGGTTACACGGATCAACCTCACTCTCTCTCTCTCTCTCTTCAATGCCTGACAGGGGTGACCCCAGTCTGGGGGCCAGGAACGCCCACTGATGTGGACCGGTCTCTCTCCCAGTACACCGGAGGAATCGTGAAGGTGAGGCACAGCCCATCACTGCAGGGATCAATCCCCAGGGGAATTCAACCGGGAATGGGATTATGATCTGGAAATAAAATACAGAGCTTGTGGGGTGAAGGTGTGGGATTGGGGGAACTGCCTTTGAAAGGAGCCAGCAAACACACAGTGGGCCGAATGGCCGCCTCCTGTGCTGTAACTTCTGATTTTATATTTCCATAAAAATAAACCCTGGGGTGACTTCCTGCCTGGAGACGACCCTGCAGCAGCCGCACTGAGTGGACACTAGGTGGAGACAGAGGGCAGCCCACACCTGTGCAGGATCCGCGCTCTCTGTCTGTTACCTGTCACCCTCCTTCGCTCGGTGGGATTGAGGGGCGGGGGGGTTGGGGCGAGACTACTATACTATCGGGGTGTGGGGTTCTACCGGTGGAGAATGAAGTGATGGGGTTCGGGGCTACTGGGGTGAGTGGGGGGTAAATCTGGGGGTTGAGGGTGGTGGGGTCCATCCTTTTTCCTTAGAACAAAAGAACAAAGAAAGTACAGCACAGGAACAGGCCCTTCGGCCCTCCAAGCCCGTGCCAACCATGCTGCCCGTCTAAACTAAAATCTTCTACACTTCCGGGGTCCGTATCCCTGTATTCCCATCCTATTGATGTATTTTTACCCTCTCCCCCGGTGAACAATCGGAGGGATCATGTGGGTGACACTGACTGTCTGGACTAGCCTGACCAGCTTCCTGTTTTGGGGAGGGGGAGGCAGGGTTGGAGAGGGTCTCGGCAACACAACCCACAGTATCTCTGATTCCCCAGGTGGAGAAAGACATGACTGACGTCAGCCTGGGGCCCACTCCCATTCCGGAGCTCACACACATCATGATTGGATTAGAAAGCTGCTCCTTCCTGGTGAGTACCTTTTACAATCACACCAATTGCTTCCAATTATTGATTGTATCGGGGAGTGCGGGGTGATAATAATCCGGAGAGAATTAATCCAAACACGGCAGCGTGGAATTGGAATTCAGTTTAATTCTGGAAATAAAACTCCCGGGTCAGTAAGAGGGACAATGAAGCTGTGAGTTTGTCATTAAAATACCGACTAGTCACTGTGTGCTGCTGGCAGATAGGAGAAGAGGAGGTTGAGAGGAGGTTTGATCGAGGTGTGTAAAATCCCGAGGGATGAGTAGACTGGGAGAATATGGTCCCCTGGATGAAAGGATAGGGAATGAGAGGGGGCAGATTGAAAATAAGTAGAAAAGAAGCGAGAGTGATATGAGGAAAAGTGGTTGGGTTTTGGAGGCTCTGCTCTAGGCTGTGGTGGAGGATTAGGGCTCAATTGAAGCATTCAAGGGAATTAAACTTATCCTAAAAGGAAGAATGTGGGGAGAAGGTGGGGGGATGTCAAGAAGACCACCTCCAGAGGAACACCCATCATACACAGTGCCAAAGAAGAACCAGGCAACGTGCCTCAATAACTCCCATCCGGTGGCATTGACCTCGATCATTATGAAGTGCTTCGAGAGGTTAGTCATGGGACACATCACCTCCATACTCCCAGAATTCCTTGATCCAATGCAATTCGCATACTGGCGCAACCGGTCCACAGCAGATGCCATCGCCCTGGCCCTACACTCATCCCTCGAGCATCTCGACAACAAGGATTCCTACGTCAGACTCCTATTTATTGACTACAGAATCACCTTCAACACCATAATCCCAGCCAAGCTCATATCGAATCTCCAAAGCCTAGGACTTGGCTCCTCACCCTGCAACTGGATCCTCGAAGGCTGCGTACTTAACCCCCTACTATACTCCCTGTACACGCACGACTGTGTGGCAAAATTCAGCTCCAACTTCATCTACAAGTTTGCTGATGAAACGACTGGAGTGGGTCAGATCTCACAGGAGGGAAATAGAGAACTTAGTGGCATGGTGTAACGACAATAATCTTCCCCCCAACATCAGCAAAACTAAGCAGCTGGTCATTGACTTCAAGAAGGAAAGTATCGCACACACCCCTGTCTGCACCAGTGGTGCCGAGGTGGAGATGGTTGACAGCTTCCAATTCCTGGATGTGCATATCACCAACAACGTGTCCTGGTCCACCCACGTCGATGCTACGACCAACAGAGCCTATGTGTCCTCAGGAAATTAAGGAAATTTGGCATGTCCGCATTGAGTTTTAGCAAATTTTACAGATGCACCAGAGAAAGCATCCTATCTGGCTGCGTCACAGCCTGGTATGGCAACTGCTCGGCCCAAGGCCGTAAGAAACTACAGAGTCGTGAACACCGCCCAGTCCACACACAAACCTGCCTCCCATCCATTGACTCTGTCTACACCTCCCGCTGCCTGGGGAAAGCGGGCATTATAATCAAAGACCCCTCCCACCCGGGTTACTCACTCTTCCAACTTCTTCCATCGGGCAGGAGATACAAAACTCTGAGAACACGCACAAACAGACTCAAAAACAGTTTCTTCCCCGCTGTTACCAGACTCCTGAATGACCCCCTTATGGACTGATCTGATCTCCCCACACATCTTCTCTACTGAGTAGTACTACACTCGGTGAGCTTCAGCTGATGTCTGTGTCTATGTATTTACATTGTGTATTTATCATGTATGGAATGATCTGTCTGGACTGTATGCAGAACAATACTTTTCACTGTACCTTGGTACACCTGAGAAATCTAAACATAATCTAACTGTGGTGGGGAATGGCACTATGTAAATTGCTCATCATTCAGCGAACTAGCACTGAGCCGATGGCCCAAATGACTTGTAGTGTGGTAAGAATTCTGTGATTGTGGATGTCCCTATAGGAAGGGAAGGTGCAGTATTTACCCAGTCCAGGATTATATGTGACTCCAGTGCCACTGCAATGTGGTTGACTCTGAAGTAATCACTCGGTTTGTATCAAACCCACTAACAAGCGGTTCAAAGGGACTCACCGACTCCGAGTAACCAGAGATGAGGGATAAATGTGGCCTTGCCAGTGACAAACACAGCCCGGGAACCTGACTCCGTTCCCGAGGTAAGGTGTGGACTCCCGGCTGTGTTTTTGACACTTGTTGGGAAGTATAAATCTGCACACCAGGTGACAACAAGGTCAGGATGTACTCCCACAGTCAAATAGTCGTCTGGTCAGAGCTCACCGAGGAATAGGCTGCAGGGAGCAGCCAGAATCCACGGAATCTAACCCAGGACGGAGGAAGAACAATGAAGTGCGGGGGGAGAGGAATTAGCCTGATGGGATTTCAGAAGTTAGTTGTTGGATTGAAAGTGTGTCTGACAGAAGGAGCATGGTTTGCTAGACTGCAAGTGACTGCCCTGTGTTTAGAGGGGTCTGCAGCTTGTTAAATGAGTGGAGCAGTGCAATAGTATACCCAAACAGGGAAATGTGCTTTCAAACCTTTCCACATTTCACGGAGATTCCATCAGACGGGCAGCTCAGCAGGGAGAGAGGAACAAAGAGCTCCGTCCACACTGTCTCTGTCAAACAGGGCAGTCTTTAAAAGCAGGTCAAATCCAACCTGATCAAATACCACCCCATCAGTCTACTCTTGATCATCAGTAAAGTGATGGAAGAAGACACCTCCTTCAAGTAGGCTTCAAATAAAGTTACTGTGAAAAGCCGATAGTCGCCACATTCCAGCACCTGTTCTGGGAGGCTGGTACAGGAATTGGACCGTGCTGCTGGCCTGCCTGGGTCTGTTTTTAAAGCCAGCTATTTAGCCCTGTGCTAAACCAACCCCATGTCCCTCACCAACCTAAACCAACCAGTTCCTCAGTTCCAAGGCCGAACCACCTTCACCAAAAACCTTCCTTCCAGCATAAGGTCAGATGTGAGAATGTTCGCTGATGACTGCACAATATACAGATCCATTCGCGACTCCTCAGTCACTCGAGCAATCCCTGTTCAAATGCAGCAAGTCCTGGACAATGTTCAGGTTTGGGCTGACAAGTGGCAAGTAACCTTTGCACCGAATAAGTGACCGGTAATGACCAGCTCCCAACAAGTGAGGATCTAACCATTGCCCCTTGACAGACGGGAAACTGAACTGGACCCAGGCATACAAATACTGTGGCTACAAGAGCAGGTCAGAGGCTGGGAATCCCGCGGTGAGTAACTCACCTCCAAACCCAGACCACCATCTACAAGGCACAAGTCTGGGGTGTGATGGAATACTCTCCACTTGCCTGGATGAACGCAGCTCCAACAACACTCAAGAAGCTCAACGCCATCCAGGACAAAGCAGCCCCTCTTTATTGGTAGCCTGTCTACCACCTTAAACCTTCAGTCCCTCCACGACTGACGCCCAGTGGCAGCCGTGTGCACCAAGGTTCCTTCGACGGTATCATCCAAAGCCACAACCACTGCCATATAGAGGGACAAGAGCAGCAGATACCTGGACAGGTACAGCACGGGGTTAGATACAGAGTAAAGCTCCCTCTACACTGTCCCATCAAACACTCCCAGGACAGGTACAGCACGGGGTTAGATACAGAGTAAAGCTCCCTCTACACTGTTCCCATCAAACACTCCCAGGACAGGTACAGCATGGGGTTAGATACAGAGTAAAGCTCCCTCTACACTGTCCCCATCAAACACTCCCAGGACAGGTACAGCACGGGGTTAGATACAGAGTAAAGCTCCCTCTACACTGTTCCCATCAAACACTCCCAGGACAGGTACAGCATGGGGTTAGATACAGAGTAAAGCTCCCTCTACACTGTCCCATCAAACACCCCCAGGACAGGTACAGCATGGGGTTAGATACAGAGCAAAGCTCCCTCTGTGTTGTGTGGGATATGTGGGGTTGGGGCTCTGTGAAGTTTGAGTGACTGAAATACTTTTATTGGTTACAGGAGGACGATTTCATCCCCTTTGCCGTACTTAACATGATGATGGGCGGCGGGGGCTCTTTCTCAGCCGGGGGCCCAGGGAAGGGCATGTTCACCAGGCTGTACCTCAACGTCTTGAACAGGTTGGTCCTGCTCTACCTTACAGTCTGGAACATGGAGCTGGAACAGGTTGGTCCTGCTCTACCTTACAGTCTGGATCATGGAGCTGAGCTCCGGGGATCGGTGGCTGAACTCGGTACCAATATGTAGTTGGGAGGAGAGTGGATATGGGGGACTGAACAGAACGGGGGGGGGGGGGGGGGGGGGGGGGGGCGGGCGATCTGCTGGAGTGGGAATGGTGACGTCAGGGCTTTGTCTCACTTTGAGGGAGTGCGTTGCTGTCCTCAGGATTGTATCCACTGGCAGAAATGCCCCTAGCCCAGGCGAGGAGCGGCAACGGTGGTCATCCTTCCCCCTGCCTCCTGCAGACACCTCACTGGGCATGGAGCTGGTACCAGGTTACCTCTGACGTGGAAGGTGTCGAGTGCAGTGGAGAGAGATCACTAATAGGAGGCTGCTTTACACTGGAATCTAACCAGCAGCAGCCACGGCTAAGGTAAATATATAAATAAATAAAACTGGCTTTGGCCAGGTTCCCGGCTGTCTTTGCAAAACATTTAAAGCAAAATTAATTTGAAAAGAGACAGAAAGGCTCCCGTTTCTGTTGGGCCTTTCACCACCTCTGGATGCTCCAAATTGCTTTATAGCCAATGGGGTAGTTCTTTGCAGGGCAGACCCTTGCATTGTTGGAAATGGAGCAGCTACTTTAGACACAGCAAGATCCTACAGGATGGAAGGTGATAACGGCTGGATCATCTGTTTTTATTTTGTTGACTGAAGAATAAATCTTGGCTTCAGGTCACCAGGAAGAACACTCCTGCTGCCGTGTGCAATAGTGGTTATGGAATCTTTTTATGTCCATCTTGGACACAGATGATCTGAAAGACAGCACGTCCGACAGTGCAGCTTTCCCTCGGTACTCTGCCGGGAGTGTCAGCCAGGATTCCGGGGTCCAGTCTGTGGAGTGGGGCTCGAATCCACAAAATTCTGCCCATTGCTGACACGGAATTGAATAGGGAGAGGAACAGACTTCACGATTTCCAATCCATTGAAATGCTAGTGTTTATCTTGTTCTGGTTATAAACCTCACGCTGAACAGTCCTCTCCGTTATTCAGACACCACTGGATGTACAATGCCACAGCCTATCACCACAGCTATGAGGACAGTGGGCTCCTGTGTATACACGCCAGTGCGGATCCCAGACAGGTACGCAATCCTCTATCAACGTGATGCCTTTCAGAAGCTGACTGCAGTGCGGTACCGTATAGTCCCGCTGGGCATAAATGTTAAGTCCTCCCTGATTTGCAGCTCAGTTGCTCACCCCGATTATCTTGTCTCATCTCGTAGGTCAGGGAGATGGTGGAAATTATCACTCGAGAATTCATTTCAATGACTGGCTCGGTGGGAGAGGTGAGTGCATGGATTTCACTGGGAAATCACGCCATGGAACCAATACTTTATACAGCCATGTTAGTCAGACAGAGGGGCAGATACAGACAGACAGGCAGAATCAGCTCCACCGTAACACACATTCCAATTGGTAGTGACTGAAAGTGGTGTAACACTTGGTGCAGTGTGAGCGCCTGGAACATTATGGCACCTTTTCTCTGCCCTGGTCAGTGCCGCTTAATCACCTCAGAGTCAGCCCTCTGTGGATTCAGGCCACGCTCCTGAAACATAATCACAATCTGTACATTCCAGTGCTGCTCTGTTAGAGGAGCCGTCTTTCTGAAGAGGTTTTAAACTGAGGCCACATCTGCAAATCCACAGGTCTGGAGCTTACTGCTGCTAATGTCAGTGTCAATCTAGAGGAATCTTTACTCTGTATCTAACCCTGTGCTGTACCTGTCCTGGGAGTTTTTGATGGGGACAGTGTAGAGGGAACTTTACTCTGTATCTAACCCCGTGCTGTACCTGTCCTGGGAGTGATTGATGGGGACAGTATAGAGGGAGCTTTACTCTGTATCTAACCCCGTGCTGTACCTGCTCTGGGAGTGTTTGATGGGGACAGTATAGAGGGAGCTTTACTCTATCTAACCCCGTGCTGTACCTGTCCTGGGAGTGTTTGATGGGGACAGTGTAGAGGGAGCTTTACTCTTTATCTAACCCCGCGCTGTACCTGTCCTGGGAGTGTTTGATGGGGACAGTGTAGAGGAAGCTTTACTCTGTATCTAACCACGTGCTGTACCTGTCCTGGGAGTGTTTGATGGGGACAGTGTAGAGGGAGCTTTACTCTGTATCTAACCCCGTGCTGTACCTGTCCTGGGAGTGTTTGATGGGGACAGTGTAGAGGGAGCTTTACTCTGTATCTAACCCCGTGCTGTACCTGTCCTGGGAGTGTTTTATGGGGACAGTGTAGAGGGAGCTTTACTCTGTATCTAACCCCGTGCTCTACCTGTCCTGGGAGTGTTTGATGGGGACAGTGTAGAGGGAGCTTAACTCTGTATCTAACCCCGTGCTGTACCTGTGTTGGGAGTGTTTGATGGGGAGTGGAGGATGGGTGTTATTGATGGACATGGAGGCCAATGCTGTTTGCTTATTCTCAGATGGAGCTGGAACGAGCAAAGACGCAGCTGAAGTCGATGCTGATGATGAACCTGGAGTCTCGGCCAGTTATATTTGAGGATGTGGGACGGCAGGTGCTGGCAACTGGAACTCGCAAACTCCCACAGGAGCTCTGCACAATGATTGGTGAGTAGGAGTTATTGAGGAACTACTCTGTCTGCACATTCATCATTCAGTCTTTTACTGCCTGTAACACATTCTCACACAATCCTGTAGCACAGGAGTCCATTGAGCCCCTCTTTCACAAGAGCTATCCAATTAGTCTCACTGCTTTGCCTGTTTCCTCTAAGCCCTGCCATCTTTCTCCTCGAGTCTTCTTCCATCCAGGCAGTGCAATCCCTATCACAATAACTCACTGGATAAACCGGCTCTCCTCATCTCCCTGCCTGCTTCTTTTGCCAGTCACTTTTTAAAAAATAAATAAATAAATTTAGAGTACCCAATTTATTTTTTCCAATTAAGGGGCAATTTAGCATGGCCAATCCACCTACCCTGCACATCTTTGGGTTGTGGGGGTGAGACCCATGCAGACGGGGGGAATGTGCAAACTCCACACGGACACTGACCCAGAGCCGGGATTCGAACCCGGGACCTCAGCACCGTGAGGCAGCAGGGCTAACCACTGCAACATCATGCTGCCCTGCCAGTCACTTATAATGTGTGTCCTTCTAGTTACTGACCCTCCTGCCATGCAAAACAGTTACTTATTATTTGCTCTATTCAGTTCCCTCAATTTTGACTCCCGCAGTAAATCTCTTCACCTTCTCTGCTCGCAGGAAAACAATCTCAGCTTCTCTGCTCTCTCCACATTAACTGTAGTTTCTCATTCCTGGAACGCTCCCGTAAATCTCTCCCCCCCCCCCCCCCCCCCTCGCCGGGACCTTGATATCCTTCCTCTGAGTTGACCTGACCTAGTTAAGAGTCTCTGTTACAGGGGAAGGAGCCCTACCTGACCGGCCACAGTTTCCATCTTAATTGGGACCACGTGGAAGGAAAAGCAACGATGCCCAGCACACATGCAGCTCAACCTGGAAAAAGACAACACACTAAACTAACAGTGACCCATTGTGATTGCAGGGAGGGTAACCGGAGACGATATCAAGAGAGTCACGGCAAAAATGTTACGCAGCAAGCCCGCTGTGGCCGCGCTGGGAGACCTCAGTGATTTGCCGACGTACGAGCACATCCAGCAGGCGCTGACCAGCAAGGATGGCCGCCTGCCCCGGATTTACAGGCTGTTCCGGTGAGCAGTGCTCGCTCCCCTTCCCTGACTGAGAACAGAAACGCTACACGTCCAGTTCCTGGTGTTTTGTAGCTGTTTGTGAGCTGCTTGTTTAGTGGAGATGTAATTGTGTGTAAATAGACCGGGTAGAGGAGGGATGGGGTGTGGGACTGACACGGTCTGATTTACTTCATATAAACGTGGAGGGATGAAACTTCTTAGAAATGATTGGATGTGTTTACTTTGCGATGCTGCTACAGTTCACCTGCTCCTGGACTGTGATCGTTCTGGGTCAGTGCACAAATCTGTAATGTCTGGTTATATAAATTTTAGTTGTACTAATGCCTCGCTTTTAGTCTTTGTCACCTGACAGGAGTGCGCCCGGCCTGGTCTGGATTCTCCTCAGAATTAAACGTGAGATGTTTTTGCAGTTTGCAAAGGCAGACATTCTTGCCTTGTAGAGACTGAGTGTTGTAACTGAGATCAGACACGTCAAGTGGGCTGCATAGGTTACTGCCGACCAACATCCAGAGGTCTTAAAAATTATTTATTTCTCATAAAAAGTCAGTGAAATCAAAATAAAAAATCAGCATTGTATATAAATCATGAGTTTGTATGTTACACAAATCCCAGTACGAGTCCTTCCTATGAAGAGAGTTCAGTGTGAATTATAATCCAAACCCTGTGGGAAACCTGACCAATCCTGTCGGGGGGCGGGGGTGATAATTCAGACCACCCGGCTAGATTTGGCTGTTGGATACGACACTGACTGTTACACACCAATCGAATGAAGCCTCTCCCTTCGCGCACCAACTGTGAGGTGAAGTCACATCAACGGGGGGGCCAAATTCCCCATCCAGGACAGGTGATTGGTCGGGTGGAGCTCGGCAGTTGCAAAATCAATGAGCCAACACTAGTGAATGACAGGATCACGGGGGAATGGGGAAGATGCGTGTCCTTGGGCTTTGCCCCGAGACACAAACAGGTCTCCCCGTACCCGATGGTTTGATGTGGCCAGAGTTCACAGTCCGTTCGGTATCAAATTACCCACTTAGTCACAGTCGCAATATCATTTAACATTTCTACTTACAAATAAAAAAATAAAGTTGGTGAAATCTCTGGCATTTGAGATCTGTGTGCAATAATTAATTTGGCCCCAATTTTCTGAAGTGTTAATGAATACTGTCAGTTAAGTACCAGATTTCATAGGAAAGCCAATTTTCATACAATCATTCCTGGAGCCTCAACAATTTGCCCAGCTCACCACCCCAGAGCTGACGGCTTCTAATGCCAGTGAGAACACACAGGGGACTAACAGGGTACTGGCATTACCGTCTCTGAATCAGCAGAGGTTCTGCTGCTGCTATGATCTGGTGACAGTGGCTGGCTGGCAACTGTGTGTGAATGTTGGGCGAGCCCAGGATCTGACTGAGATGCCCCACAGAGTTCAATGTCCTGCTCACACTCCTCGTCAAGGCTCACATTTGAAGAATGGTTATGTGGGACCCGTACCCCAGTGAGAGTCAGTGTGTGTGGGACCCGTACCCCAGTGAGAGTCAGTGTGTGTGGGACCCGTACCCCAGTGAGAGTCAGTGTGTGTGGGACCCGTACCCCAGTGAGAGTCAGTGTGTGGGACCCGTACCCCAGTGAGAGTCAGTGTGTGTGGGACCCGTACCCCAGTGAGAGTCAGTGTGTGTGGGTCCCGTACCCCAGTGAGAGTCAGTGTGTGTGGGACCCGTACCCCAGTGAGAGTCAGTGTGTGTGGGACCCGTACCCCAGTGAGAGTCAGTGTGTGTGGGACCCGTACCCCAGTGAGAGTCAGTGTGTGTGGGACCCGTACCCCAGTGAGAGTCAGTGTGTGGGACCCGTACCCCAGTGAGAGTCAGTGTGTGTGGGACCCGTACCCCAGTGAGAGTCAGTGTGTGTGGGTCCCGTACCCCAGTGAGAGTCAGTGTGTGTGGGACCCGTACCCCAGTGAGAGTCAGTGTGTGTGGGACCCGTACCCCAGTGAGAGTCAGTGTGTGTGGGACCCGTACCCCAGTGAGAGTCAGTGTGTGTGTGTGGGACCCGTACCCCAGTGAGGGTCAGTGTGTGTGGGACCCGTACCCCAGTGAGAGTCAGTGTGTGTGGGACCCGTACCCAGTGAGAGTCAGTGTGTGTGGGACCCGTACCCCAGTGAGGGTCAGTGTGTGTGGGACCCGTACCCCAGTGAGAGTCAGTGTGTGTGGGACCCGTACCCCAGTGAGAGTCAGTGTGTGTGGGACCCGTACCCCAGTGAGAGTCAGTGTGTGTGGGACCCGTACCCCAGTGAGAGTCAGTGTGTGTGGGACCCGTACCCCAGTGAGAGTCAGTGTGTGTGGGACCCGTACCCCAGTGAGAGTCAGTGTGTGTGGGACCCGTACCCCAGTGAGAGTCAGTGTGTGTGGGACCCGTACCCCAGTGAGAGTCAGTGTGTGTGGGACCCGTACCCCAGTGAGAGTCAGTGTGTGTGGGACCCGTA
This sequence comes from Scyliorhinus canicula, assembly GCF_902713615.1. NCBI lineage: Eukaryota > Metazoa > Chordata > Chondrichthyes > Carcharhiniformes > Scyliorhinidae > Scyliorhinus > Scyliorhinus canicula. The sequence goes on from NC_052166.1 coordinate 67,917,006, forward strand.
CCCCAGTGAGAGTCAGTGTGTGTGGGACCCGTACCCCAGTGAGAGTCAGTGTGTGTGGGACCCGTACCCCAGTGAGAGTCAGTGTGTGTGGGACCCGTACCCCAGTGAGAGTCAGTGTGTGTGGGACCCGTACCCCAGTGAGAGTCAGTGTGTGTGGGACCCGTACCCCAGTGAGAGTCAGTGTGTGTGGGACCCGTACCCCAGTGAGAGTCAGTGTGTGTGGGACCCGTACCCCAGTGAGAGTCAGTGTGTGTGGGACCCCTACCCCAGTGAGAGTCAGTGTGTGTGGGACCCCTACCCCAGTGAGAGTCAGTGTGTGTGGGACCCGTACCCCAGTGAGAGTCAGTGTGTGTGGGACCCGTACCCCAGTGAGAGTCAGTGTGTGTGGGACCCCTACCCCAGTGAGAGTCAGTGTGTGTGGGACCCCTACCCCAGTGAGAGTCAGTGTGTGTGGGACCCGTACCCCAGTGAGAGTCAGTGTGTGTGGGACCCGTACCCCAGTGAGAGTCAGTGTGTGTGGGACCCCTACCCCAGTGAGAGTCAGTGTGTGTGGGACCCGTATCCCAGTGAGAGTCAGTCTGTGTGGGACTGTCTTCAGGATGAGGGGCGGGGGGGTAGAATATATTTTAAAGTAATTTTCTTAAAGGTCCAAGTTACTCAATATTGAGGCAGCATGGGGTTTCAATGGTCTTCTATATACTGACTGCTGCAAAACATAATTTAAAAACAAAAAACTATAATAGTGGATTATTGTGCACACTGTTGCTCTTTATAAGTGGGTTACACGGCACCCTTGCTTTCCCACAGTTCCTGTAAAAACACCTTGGCAGGTACCTGCGACTGAGCCAGGAGCCTGGCTCCTGGATGAGGGTTAGACCTGTAATCAGCACCCTCTGTGCCGTCTGTGTCCGGTCCACTGCTGCAGGGATCGGGCAGATTAAGGGAGCTCCCCGTTTATCTCGGAGTTGAATCAGGACACGCTGCAGACCATACTGTTCTTCTGGCTCCAGAAAGCTCTTTTCTGCTCTCTCAGGAATCGTCTTTTTATTCCCTCTTTGTAGATATCTCTGTAAAACTGGCCGGCACACAATGGGATGCTGACGGAGCAAAAAGAGACAGAAATGTAATACACAAACACTCTTTCCCCCTCCCCTTGCTGTTCAGTTCTATTTAATTCACATTCCCCAAAATCCAATGCCTATTTAATTTGTGCAGCCTGCAGTTGGGGTGGCAGACAACCCGGATGTTCCCTGTGTTCTTCAGTCTGAGCTTCTGTTCATGGTCTTTACTGATTGAGGCACCGGACCTTGAACAGAACCATGATCTCAGCATTGCCTTGGGAAGCCCTGGATGCAGCGCAGTAGAATCCCACAGAGTGCTATCAACAGCAGGATAGGGCGATTACTTACTTATCTCTTCCGGGTCGGAGCCTGACTTGAAAGTAGCCGTACACTGGCCTGTGATCTGAGGTTTTGATCGAAGTGCAGCTGCCATACTTGAGCACGAAGATGTCACCTTTCTGCCGGCTCTTGTATATAATGCGGTCCTACAGGATAAGATGGGTAAGTGGTTGGTGTGTTACATGCTTTCTACAGAAACAACATCAAAGCACAGAACGCGTGGCTCAGTGAGGGAGGAGCAGTCGTGCCTCTCAAGTCAGATTATAGATTCACTCCTGGGCCTTGAGCCCATGATCCAGGCTGCCCCTCCTAGTGCGGTACCAAGGGGGTACTGAACTATTGGAGGCACAGCTTTTCAAATGTGCCATTAAAGCAAAGCCCCTCGGGGTTGGATGTTAAAGATCCCACAGAGCTACTGGAAGAAGAACAGCAGAATCTTCCCTCCTGCCCTGCCCTGCCCAGTATTTGTCTCTGTACCAACATCACACAAACAATTGACCTGGTTACTGTTTGAGAAACCTTGCCGGGAGTAGACTGCTGCCTTTCCTATAATTCGCCACATTTCAAATGTACTTCACTGGCTTTGATTTGCTTTTTTGATGTTCTGAGCTTGTTGAAGATGCTTCAACTCTATTGTCCTGCTCTCTCTCCCACTCTGTGAAAGAGCAACCCAATTAGTCCCACTCCAGCCCTCTGCTCCTTCCCCCACTGTCCTGAGAATGTCTCCTTTCCCAGAATTTATCCAATCTCCTTGTGAAAGTTCTGACTGAATCTGCTTCCATTGCCTTTCTAGTCAGCACCTCCCAAATCACAATCTCTGCTGAAATAGAATTGTTTGCTGGTTTGTTTGTCAATTACCTTCAATCCGGCCCCTCTGCTCCCTCCTAACAGTTATTCCTCATTTACACTCGGAAAAATATATTCCTAATTTTGATCAATAAACTTCCTCCTCTTTGCACTAAAAATGGTCCCAGTTAATCCAGCGGCTGCTGGAGATGGTCGGCGGATTAGTAAAACCGTGGAGGATTCCGGATAAAGGAAGACAGATTGGGGAAGAGGCAGATGGAGTAAGACTACGCGGTACCCCGGCAGAATCAAACAATGTCATTTCTTTACCGTGTACGACGGAGTCCTTTTTTTGGCACTGCTATCGTAAACATCGCAGCCAATGTCAAACTTGTAGGTTGGTAGAAAACTTATTTCAGCTTCTTTGAACCCTTTAAAAATGGACCCTGAGGAACAACGGCAAAACCAGTGAGCTGCGGAAAGGTTTAAGTTGGACAGTGTATAAGCAACAATGGGATCTGTAGCCATCAACGCCATTACCTCATCGCACAAATAAAGGACAACCGAGTTACTGGAGAGTGCTGGTTACCCTGGAACCCGTACCCCAGTGAGAGTCAGTGTGGGACCCGGATCCCAGTGAGAGTCAGTGTGGGACCCGGATCCCAGTGAGAGTCAGTGTGGGACCCGGATCCCAGTGAGAGTCAGTGTGTGTGGGACCCGTACCCCAGTGAGAGTCAGTGTGTGTGGGACCCGTACCCCAGTGAGAGTCAGTGAGTGTGGGACCCGTACCCCAGTGAGAGTCAGGGTGTGTGGGACCCGTACCCCAGTGAGAGTCAGTGTGTGTGGGACCCGTACCCCAGTGAGAGTCAGTGTGTGTGGGACCCGTACCCCAGTGACAGTCAGTGTGTGTGGGACCCGTACCCCAGTGACAGTCAGTGTGTGTGGGACCCGTACCCCAGTGAGAGTCAGTGTGTGTGGGACCCGTACCCCAGTGAGAGTCAGTCTGTGTGGGACCCGGATCCCAGTGAGAGTCAGTGTGTGTGGGACCCGTACCCCAGTGAGAGTCAGTGTGTGTGGGACCCGTACCCCAGTGAGAGTCAGTGTGTGTGGGACCCGTACCCCAGTGAGAGTCAGTGTGTGTGGGACCCGTACCCCAGTGAGAGTCAGTGTGTGTGGGACCCGCACCCCAGTGAGAGTCAGTGTGTGTGGGACCCGTACCCCAGTGAGGGTCAGTGTGTGTGGGACCCCAGTGAGGGTCAGTGTGTGGGACCCCAGTGAGAGTCTGTGTGTGGGACCCCAGTGAGAGTCAGTGTGTGGGACCTGTACCCCAGTGAGAGTCAGTGTGTGTGGGACCCGTACCCCAGTGAGAGTCAGTGTGTGTGGGACCCGTACCCCAGTGAGAGTCAGTGTGTGGGACCCGTACCCCAGTGAGAGTCAGTGTGTGTGGGACCCGTACCCCAGTGAGAGTCAGTGTGTGTGGGACCCGTACCCCAGTGAGAGTCAGTGTGTGTGGGACCCGTACCCCAGTGAGAGTCAGTGTGTGTGGGACCCGTACCCCAGTGAGAGTCACTGTGCGTGGGGTACCTTTTTGTGAGGCTGGTTCCCGCCCCACTCCCCCGCACTCATTCTTACCGTCCTGTAGTTTCTTGGTTAACTCATCATAATGCAGAATGGAGCGGAGACTGTCCCCAGCAGTGCTGTCCAGAAGCTCATCAATTACTGCTCGCTTCACATCCAGCCGGAAGTTAAAATCACCAAACCAGAAAACTTCATCAAATCGAGTCGTCACGTCATCTACAGGAAACACACATCAGAAAAATATCCAATTTCATCCCCTCCCACCCTGCGTGTCCATGGAGCAGAGAATTTCTGGGGTGGACTCCGCCATTGAGAAAAGACTTGTTGGGGTACAGTCTGCCATGAAGCAGTGGCTTCTTGGGGTACAGTCTGCCATGAAGCAGTGGCTTCTTGGGGTACAGTCTGCCATGAAGCAGTGGCTTCTTGGGGTACAGTCTGCCATGAAGCAGTGGCTTCTTGGGGTACAGTCTGCTGTGGAGGGCCCAGGGCCACACAGATACTCCAGTGAAACAGTAACAGCATTCTCCATTTATGTCGTTTAAACACAACATTAAACCAAAACCCCATCTGCCCCTCGGGTGGATGTGAATATTCCACAACCAATTTTCCTGGAAAACCAGAGAGTTCTCTGTTGTTACCACATTTTGTGGCTTGCGGGATCTTGCTGAGCACAGTTTCCTGCATGATAATAGTGACTGCACTATTAAATGGACCATGAACGGTGTGACGGTTAACGGAGACTCGTCCTCAAAGTGTACAGGCACTGCCCACCCTCCACCACCGAGATACGGGGGGCACTGCTCACCCTCCACCACCGAGAAACAGGGGGCACTGCCCACCCTCCACCACCGAGACACAGGGGCACTGCCCACCCTCCACCACCGAGACACAGGGGCACTGCCCACCCTCCACCACCGAGACACGGGGGCACTGCCCACCCTCCACCACCGAGATACGGGGGGGCACTGCCCACCCTCCACCAAGACACGGGGGCACTGCCCACCCTCCACCACCGAGACACGGGGGGCACTGCCCACCCTCCACCACCGAGACACGGGGGGCACTGCCCACCCTCCACCACCGAGACACGGGGGGCACTGCCCACCCTCCACCACCGAGACACGGGGGGCACTGCCCACCCTCCACCACCGAGACACAGGGGGCACTGCCCACCCTCCACCACCGAGACACAGGGGCACTGCCCACCCTCCACCACCGAGACACAGGGGCACTGCCCACCCTCCACCACCGAGACACGGGGGGCACTGCCCACCCTCCACCACCGAGACACAGGGGGCACTGCCCACCCTCCACCACCGAGACACAGGGGCACTGCCCACCCTCCACCACCGAGACACAGGGGCACTGCCCACCCTCCACCACCGAGACACAGGGGCACTGCCCACCCTCCACCACCGAGACACAGGGGCACTGCCCACCCTCCACCACCGAGATACGGGGGGCACTGCCCACCCTCCACCACCGAGACACAGGGGGGACAATCTGTGAAGCCGCAGGACATTGCTACGGTGCTAAATGAATATTTCTCATCGGTCTTCACTCAGGAGAAGGAGGACAGAATTCAGGAAATAGGACTGCCAAGACCTTGAGCAGATTGACATAGTAAGTGACGAGTTATTGGAGGCTTTGATAGGTTTAAAAATAGACAAATCCCCGGGCCCAGACGAATTGCATTGCAGGCTGCCGTGGGAGACGAGGCAGGAAATTGCAGGGGCTCTGGTGCAAGTTTTTAATTCCACTCTGGCCCAGGGGGAGTGCCAGAGGATTGGAGGACGGCTAATGTTGTTCCGCTTTTCAAGAAGGGCGATAGAGATAATCCAGGGATTTACAGACCCGTGAGTCTCATGTCAGTGGTAGGAAACTATTGGACAAAGTTCTGAAGGAGAGAATTAATTTCTACTTGAAGGCAGCATGGCTTTGTCATCTCCCTCCCGATGTCGGGGACCCAGATTCGATCCCGGCCCTGGGTCACTGTCCGTGTGGAGTTTGCACATTCCCGTGTCTGTGTGGGTCTCACTCCCACAACCCAAACATGTGCAGGGTAGGTGGATTGGCCACGCTAAATTGCCCCTTAATTGGAAAAAGAATTGGGTACTCTAAATTTAAGAAAAAGCATAGCTTTGTCAGAGGGAGGCCATGCCTAACACATTTGATAGAATTGTTTTGATGAGGTGACAGAGTGTGTAGATGAAGGGAGTGCAGTCGATATAGTTTATATGGATTTTAGCAAAGCCTTTGACAAGGTGCCACATTGGAGACTGATTGAGACGGTTGAAGCACACAGAATTCAAGGAAGCTTGTGGAGATGGATCAGGAACTGGCTCAGTAACAGGACACAGAGGGTGGTGGGAGAGGCTGTTTGTTACACAGGAGGCCGGTGTCCGGCGGTGTACCACGGGGATCAGTGCTGGGCATCTTATTGATTGTTATTTATATAAATGATATAGGTGGGAATGTGAGGGGAATGATGAGTATGTTTGCAGATGACACAAGATTGGTAGGGTAGTGGGCAGCACGGTGGCACAGTGGTTAGCATTGCTGCCTACGGCGCTGAGGACCTGTCCGTGTGGAGTTTGCACATTCTCCCCGTGTCTGCGTGGGTTTCGCCCCCACAGCCCAAAGATGTGCAGGGTAGGTGGATTGGCCACGCTAAATTGCCCCTTAATTGGAAAAAATAATTGGGTACTCTATTTAAAAAAAAGATTGGTTGGGGGTAGTTAGTGAGATGGGCAGAGCAGTGCCAGATGGTATCTAACCCTGATAAGTGCCAGGTGATGAACTCTGGAAGAAGAAACAGGACAAGGGAGGATGTAATGAACGGCAGGACACTGGGATGCTCCGAGGAACAGATGGATCTTGGGGAACTTGTTCACAGATCCCTAAAGGCAGCAGAGCAGGTGATTATCACAGTTAAGAAGGGACATGGGCCACTTGCCTTTATCAGTCATGGCGGTTATGATGGAGCTGTACAGAACGGTGGTTAGATCACAGCTGGAGTACTGGGTACAGTTCTGGTCACCTCACTATCGGAAGGATGTGATTGCACTGGAGGGGGTGCAGAGGAGATTCACCAGGATGTTGCCTGGGATGGAGCGTCTGAGCTATAAGGAGAGACCGGATAGGCTGGGAATGTTTTCTTTAGAGCAGAGAAGGCTGAAGGGGGTGTGATTGAGGGGATTGGTTGAGGGGTCAGGCAAAAGGGGGCATAGATTTCAGGCAAGGGGCAGGAGATTCCAAGTGGATTTGAGAAAAATAAACTTTACTCAGAAGGTGGTGAGAATCTGGAATACACTGCCTGGGAAGGTAGTGGAGGCTGGATAACTCAACGTTTAAAAAGTATGTGGATGAGCGCTTGACACCATCACATTCAAGGATATCGAACGTGCTGGTAAATGGGATTAGTATAGTATAGTATTAGTATTAGTATAGTATTAGTATATTAGTGGGTAAGTGGGATTAGTGCGGGATTAGGGGTAGTTATTGTCTTTGTAGATTCGATGGGCCGTTTCTGTGCTGTGTAACTCTATGACTCTGTTGATGATCCTATTCTCCATGTCTGAGCTTTTACAGGAAGGGGGAGATTTGCAATCTGGGTCAGAGACCCTGCTCACAAAAGCACCTCTCAACTATCAGCAGCTATCCAATCACAGGCGGCAGCACGTGGAGCCCTATCCATACACACACACAATCCAATGGAATCTCTTCAACCCTACCACAGCTCTGTGCTCCTTGAATTCTGGCCCCTCGTGCACCCCCAATTGTAATTGTTGCACTATTGATGTCTGTGCCTTCAGCGGCCCGAGTCTGACACAGCACAGTGGGTAGCACTGTTGCTTCACAGCGCCAGGGTCCCAGGTTCGATTCCCGGCTTGGGTCACTGTCTGTGAGGAGTCTGCACGTTCTCCCCGTGTCTGCCTGGGTTTCCTCCGGGTGCTCCGGTTTCCTCCCCCAGTTCAAAGATGTGCTGTTAGGTGAATTGGACATTCTGAATTCTCCCTCTGTGTACCCGAACAGTAATTTCATTGCAGTGTTAATATAAGCCTACTTGTGACAATAAAGATTATTATTAAACCTCTCTGCCCCTCTCTCTCTCTCTCTCCTTTCAAATGCTCCTCAAACCATCTCTTTGATCCAGCTTTTGGTCACCTATACTAACATCTCCCTTAAGTCGCTCTGGGTGAAATTTTGTCTGATTTGTGTTCCTGTGAAGCGCATAAGATGTTTTACTCTGCGAATGGTGCTACATAAATGCAAATTGTTGAAAGATCATAGAGCTACCTGAATCCAGTCCTCTCTCTGACCTCCGATTATAGAACATAGAACAGTACAGCACAGAACAGGCCCTTCGGCCCTCGATGTTGTGCCGAGCATTGTCCGAAACCAAGATCAAGCTATCCCACTCCCTGTTATTCTGGTGTGCTCCATGTGCCTATCCAATAACCATATCCTAAAGTGTCCGACTCCACTATCACAGCAGGCAGTCCATTCCACACCCTAACTACTCTGAGTAAAGTAAGAAGTCTTACAACACCAGGTTAAAGTCCAACAGGTTTGATTCAAACACGAGCTTTCGGAGCGGTGAATGGCAAGGTATGTTCCAGAAACATTTATACAGTATAGACAAAGTCAGAGATGCTGGACAATGCTTGGAATGCAGGCATTTGCAGGTAATCAAATCATTGCAGATCCAGGGAGAGGGATAATCACAGGTTAAAGAGGTGTGAATTGTCTCAAGCCAGAACAGTTGGTAGGGTTTTGCAAGTCCAATTGGTTATTGCCAAGGTCATCCCCACACCCCCACTACTGGCCTTCAAACAACCGCGCAACCTCAAACAAACCATTGTTTGCAGCAAATTACCCAGCCTTCAGAACAGCGACCACAACACCACACAACCCTGCCAGGGCAATCTCTGCAAGACGTGCCAGATCATCGACTCGGATCCCACCATTACAGAGAACACCACCCACCAGGTACGCGGTACATACTCGTGCGACTCGGCCAACGTTGTCTACCTCATACGCTGCAGGAAAGGATGCCCCGAAGCGTGGTACATTGGCGAGACCATGCAGACACTGCAGCAACGAATGAACGGGCATCGTGCAACAATCACCAGGCAGGAATGTTCCCTTCCAGTCGGGGAACACTTCAGCAGTCAAGGGCATTCAGCCTCTGATCCCCGGGTAAGCGTTCTCCAAGGCGGCCTTCAGGACGCGCGACAACGCAGAATCGCCGAGCAGAAACTTATAGCTAAATTCCACACGCATGAGTGCGGCCTCAACCGGGACCTTGGATTCATGTCACATTACATTCACCCCCCACCATCTGGCCTGGGCTTGCAAAACCCTACCAACTGTTCGGGCTTGAGACAATTTACACCTCTTTAACCTGTGATTATCCCTCTCCCTGGATCTGCAATGATTTGATTACCCGCTAATGCTCGCATCCCAAGCATTGTCTGGCATCTCTGACTTCGTCTATATAAATGTTTCTGGAACATACCTCGCCATTCACCTGAGGAAGGAGCTGTGCTCCGAAAGCTCGTGTTTGAATCAAACCTGTTGGACTTTAACCTGGTGTTGTAAGACTTCTTACTGTGCTCACCCCAGTCCAACGCCGGCATCTCCACACTCTGAGTAAAGACTCTATCTCCTACCCTGAATCTTATAGTTATGCCCCCTTGTAACAGCTACATCCACCCGAGGAAATAGTCTCTGAACGTCCACTCTATCTATCCCCCTCATCATCTTATAAACCTCTATTAAGTCGCCTCTCACCCTCCTCCGCCCCAAAGAGAAAAGCCCTAGCTCCCTCAACCTTTCCTTATAAGACCTATCCTGCAAACCAGGCAGCATCCTGGTAAATCTCCTTTGCACCCTTTCCAATGCTTCCACATCCTATAATGAAGTGACCAGAACTGCACACAATACTCCAAAATGTGGTCTCACCAGGGTCATGTACAGTTGCAGCGTAACCCTGCGGCTCTTAAACCCAAGCCCCCTGTTAATAAACGCTAACACACTATAGGCCTTCTTCACGGCTCTATCCACTTGAGTGGCAACCTTCAGAGATCTGTGGACATGAACTCCAAGATCTCTCTGTTCCTCCACATTCCTCAGAACCCTGCCGTTGACCCTGTAATCCGCATTCAAATTTTTTCTACCAAAATAAATAGGGAGCTAGGTAGAACACAGACAGAGTTAGAGTTGGAAAGGGAGACACATGCTCCGGAGCACATTTCATGTTTATATATCCTTAGTGAGCTCAAAACACTTGACCCATCATCTATTAACGGGGGTTTTAACAGACTGGAGAGGTTACACCCTCAGGAACAGGCAGGGAGCTTGGGTGGGGGAGGGAGCATTTTCATTATACAGCAGTTTGCTGCGGTAGACAGAGATGTTTCCGTTGGTGGGGGAGACCAGGACTTCGGTATTACAATAATCACAAATAAATCCAATCGGGAATTCAGGAGAAACATTTTTAACCAGAGTGTTGAGAATGTGGTTGAGATGTTTATTTTAGAGGTTTGGAAGCTGGATCAACACGGGATGGAAAACAAAATGAAAGGATATGGTGAAGGCCTGAGATGAATTAGGATGAGAAGAGGCCAGTGTGGACTGGTTGGACTGAGTTCTGTACATTCTCTACAATTCGAAGCTCAGGCAGCAGAATCTGTCCATGGCGTCTGGCTCCTGGGTACTCACAGGGGTCAGATCGGTAGATGTTGGTGTCAGGGACAACTCGTGGCAGTCCCAGGGCTTCTATTGTTTTATTGTAGTCCAGCATTCGCTCATAAACCTTGCCTTGTCCAGCTGAACGAGAGAGAGAGAAAGTTGAAAGTGAGACCTGCTTATTCCACATCACCGTTCGGTCAACGCAAACTCAATATCTTCCCCAGGTATTGGGGAACTTTAACAGACTTTCTTACAGCATGAAGGATTTTGAAAAAGTGCACGTGGCATCACTATTTTCTTAGGTGTTCTCTAAAGCTCGGTGTGCAGTCCTCTCGACTCAGCCCCAGAATCAGAATGTTGTGGGTTTGAGTCACACTCTAGAGATTTGAGCATATTATCTACATGGGTCAGTACTGAGGGAGTGCTGCACTGTCAGAGGGTCAGTACTGAGGGAGCGCTGCACTGTCAGAGGGTCAGTACTGAGGGAGTGCTGCACTGTCAGAGGGTCAGTACTGAGGGAGTGCCGCACTGTCAGAGGGTCAGTACTGAGGGAGTGCCGCACTGTCAGAGGGTCAGTACTGAGGGAGTGCCGCACTTTCAGAGGGTCAGTACTGAGGGAGTGCCGCACTGTCAGAGGGTCAGTACTGAGGGAGTGCTGCACTGTCAGAGGGTCAGTACTGAGAGAGTGCTGCACTGTCAGAGGGTCAATACTGAGACAGTGCCGCACTGTCAGAGGGTCAATACTGAGGGAGCGCTGCACTGTCAGAGGGCCAGTGCTGAGGGAGTGCTGCACTGTCAGAGGGTCAGTGCTGAGGGAGTGCCGCACTGTCAGAGGGTCAGTACTGAGGGAGAGCTGCACTGTCAGAGGGTCAGTACTGAGGGAGCGCAGCACTGTCAGAGGGTCAGTACTGAGGGAATGCTGCAATGTCAGAGGGTCAGTACTGAGGGAGTGCTGCACTGTCAGAGAGTCAGTACTGAGGGAGTGCCGCACTGTCAGAGGGTCAGTACTGAGACAGTGCCGCACTGTCAGAGGGTCAGTACTGAGGGAGCGCTGCACTGTCAGAGGGTCAGTACTGAGGGAGTGCCGCACTGTCAGAGGGTCAGTACTGAGAGAGTGCTGCACTGTCAGAGGGTCAGTACTGAGACAGTGCCGCACTGTCAGAGGGTCAGTACTGAGGGAGCGCTGCACTGTCAGAGGGTCAGTACTGAGGGAGTGCCGCACTGTCAGAGGGTCAGTACTGAGGGAGTGCCGCACTGTCAGAGGGTCAGTACTGAGGGAGTGCCGCACTGTCAGAGGGTCAGTACTGAGAGAGTGCTGCACTGTCAGAGGGTCAGTACTGAGACAGTGCCGCACTGTCAGAGGGTCAATACTGAGGGAGCGCTGCACTGTCAGAGTGTCAGTACTGAAGGAGTGCCGCACTGTCGGAGGGTCAGTACTGAGGGAGAGCCGCACTGTCAGACGGTCAGTACTGAGGGAGTGCCGCACTGTCGGAGGGTCAGTACTGAGGGAGTGCCGCACTGTCAGAGGGTCAGTACTGAGGGAGTGCTGCACTGTCAGAGGGTCAGTACTGAGGGAGTGCTGCACTGTCGGAGGGTCAGTACTGAGGGAGTGCCGCACTGTCAGAGGGTCAGTACTGAGGGAGCGCCGCACTGTCAGAGGGTCAGTACTGAGGGAGTGCCGCACTGTCAGAGGGTCAGTACTGAGGGAGTGCCGCACTGTCAGAGGGTCAGTACTGAGGGAGTGCTGCACTGTCAGAGGGTCAGTACTGAGGGAGTGCCGCACTGTCAGAGGGTCAGTACTGAGGGAGTGCCGCACTGTCAGAGGGTCAGTACTGAGGGAGTGCCGCACTGTCAGAGGGTCAGTACTGAGGGAGTGCCGCACTGTCAGGAGGACTATACTTCAGATGAAGTTTAAAACTGAGGCCCCACCTGCTCTTAGTTGGAAGTAAATAATGAAATGGCCATTATTACAAAAAGCTGCGAGGGTAATCCTGCCAGCGTTCTTGGCCAATATTGATCTGTGACTAAAGGAATGATCACTGTGCAGAATGAGGTATTTGGCCTTCCATGTCTGCGCTGGCTGTGGAAAGGAGCAATTTACCCTGTGCCATTCCACTCCCAGCTCCCCATCGTCCGGCATGTTTTGCCGTTTCAAATAATAATCCAATTGCTGCCTGTGGCCTTGATTGAATCTGACTCCATCATGCACTGAGGCAGCACATTCCAGATTCTAACCACTTGTTGGGTGAGAAAGGTTTTCTGCATGGCCACATTGATTCTCTTGCCAGTTAAACAAGATCTGTTGCTTCTTGTTCTGGATCCTTCCACCAATAGTTTCTCCCCATCTACTCTGCCCAGTTCCTTCGTGATTTTGAACTTCTTTATCAAATCTCCTCTCCTCCTCCTCCTCTTCAATGAAAAGATGATGTGGAGATGCCGGCGTTGGACTGGGCTGAGCACAGTAAGAAGTCTTACAACATCAGGTTAAAGTCCAACAGGTTTGTTGCAAACACTAGCTTTTGGAGCACTGCTCCTTCCTCAGGTGAATGAAGAGGTATGTTCCAGAAACATTTATATAGACGAAGTCAGAGATGCCAGACGATGCTTGGAATGTGAGCATTAGCGGGTAATCAAATTACAGATCCAGAGATAGGGGGTAATCCGAGGTTAAAGAGGTGTGAATTGTCTCAAACCAGGACAGTTGGTAGGATTTCGCAAGCCCAGGCCAGATGGTGGGGGGTGAATGTAATGCGACATGAATCCAAGATCCCGGTTGAGGCCGCACTCATGCGTGCGGAACTTAGCTATAAGTTTTTGCTCGGCAATTCTGCGTTGTCGCGTGTCCTGAAGACCGCCTTGGAGAACGCTTACCCGGAGATCAGAGGCTGAATGCCCTTGACTGCTGAAGTGTTCCCCGACTGGAAGGGAACATTCCTGCCTGGCGATTGTCGCACGATGCCCTTTCATTCGTTGTCGCAGCGTCTGCATGGTCTCGCCAATGTACCACGCTTCGGGACATCCTTTCCTGCAGCGTATGAGGTCGACTACATTGGTCGAGTCGCACGAGTATGTGCTGCATACCTGGTGGGTGGTGTTTCCATGTGTAATGGATTATACACCATTACACGTGGAAACACCACCCACCAGGTACATGGCACATATTCATGCGACTTGACCAATGTATATCTCATACATCGCCAGGCAGGAATGTTCCCTTCCAGTCGGGGAACACTTCAGCAGTCAAGGGCATTCAGCCTCTGATCTCCGGGTAAGCGTTCTCCAAGGCGGTCTTCAGGACACGCGACAACGCAGAATTGCCGAGCAAAAACTTATAGCCAAGTTCCGCACACATGAGTACGGCCTCAACCGGGACCTGGGATTCATGTCGCATTACATTCATCCCCCACTATCTGGCCTGGGCTTGCGAAATCCCACCAACTGTCTTGGCTTGAGACAATTCACACCTCTTTAACCTGGGATTACCCCCTGTCTCTGGATCTGTAATGATTTGATTACCCGCAAATGCTCGCATTCCAAGCATTGTCTGGCATCTCTGACTTTGTCTATATAAATGTTTCTGGAACATACCTCTCCATTCACCTGAGGAAGGAGCAGTGCTCCGAAAGCTCGAGTTTGAAACAAACCTGTTGGACTTTAACCTGGTGTTGTAAGACTTCTTACTGTGTTCAAGGAAAAGAGTCCGATTTCTCCAATCTCTCCACATGACTGAAATTCTTCATCCCTGGAACCATTTTCTCAATGACTTCACCAATACAGATGGTCACCGCAGTTTGTGGGATCTTGCTGTGCACACTCCGTTGCTGTATTCCCTGCATTACAACAGTGAGTACACTTCAAAAAGTGTTTAGTTGCCTGGGATATTATACCAGGCACTATATAAATGCAAGTCTGTCTTTCAAGTTAAGACTGTGAAGAGGAGCCATCAACCTCTGACTCAAAGATCTACCTCAGCCTCTGGTCATCTTTAGAAAAGCATTCTTTCAACACACAATCCTTGTGCCACCTCACTCTTCTCTCTAACTCTCTGCGTGGTGAGGCTAACCCTCAGCCGGTGATCACAATCATGAGAAAATGAGTGTGGAAAACTCACAGGTAAAATGTGAAGAAATGAAGAGGAAGGATGTCCCAAAAAACGTGAACGAGATCCCTACAGCTCCCTTGGTCTTGATTTGGGACACGATACGAGTTGTCACCGTCGCTTGTTCCACCTCTGAGGGAGGGAGGGACACAAAGCAGATTCAGTAAACCCGCAGAGCCAACAATCGCCACTTATTGGCCAGCTCCTGGGACTGGCCTGTGATGCCACAGCAACCCACCTGAGCAGAACCAGATGAGGTCTCTCCTGATGAACAGAGAGAGCTGCAGGACTCCGTGTGCTGCGGAATACATCAACACAAAGTGAGGCCCGAGGGTCTCCTGCAGCCGGATCTCCCACTCTCTCCTGCACAAACACAAAGCACAGCGGCAGGTCATTCTGGGTGCGGCCCTGGAACACAGCAGCTGAAAGTCAAGAAAGCTGGAAGCCAGCTGGGAGTACAATCCGCTTGCTGCTCAGTGAGGCAAACCACTGAGAAGGAATCCCCCCCCATCCAGGGCCAGCTGAGTTTGATCCCACCCCCGGAAATCTGTTCAAACCGCTCGCCCTGGCCACTCGGCTGTGGGTTGAGAGACGGGTCCAGTCAGTCACTGCCCCCATGGCTGGGGCCGGGGCTGTTTTAATCAGGGCTGTGGGAAGGGGGTATGGTTGTTGACCCTATCCAGTGACTGATGCTGGACGGTGTACATGGGTGATCAGCAGATTGTGGGAGGAAGAAAATACAGAGGGAGTGAGACAGACAGAAAACCGAATCCTCACCTCTTCTAATTAGTGGCCACAGGATATTTCCCATCTGTGTGCAAGTGCAGGCAGTCACCGGTCACCGTCACACTGTCTGCTATCACAGATCAAGGATGCGTACTTGGTTGGAAATCTAAGAGCCCCAAAGAGTGCACACTAGGGAAGGAAGGGGAGGGTTTGTGGGTGAAAGGGAAGAAATGAGAAGCAGCCAGATATTCAGTTTATTTCTGATATGGAGGTCCTGTTACCTGTCTGGGATTCCTTCCTGAGTACCAATGACATACAAGTCCTGGATGTATTGAGAGTCACAGGGCAGGAGGAGGTCGTCCAGTTTATCCGGGAGCTGTGGTAGGAGAGTAGATGCAGAACCGGTTACAACAAGCTGAGTTCTGAAGCAAAATCTGATCTGATCAAACCACTGAGGTAATCTTGCACAGGCTCAATGCTGACGTCTCTAATGATGGGCTGGTGAGGAATTACAAACAGGGAGAAAATCCCAGATTCCACTCAGGCCACATGAATCGAGTCAATTAATCTGGGTTGAAGCAGGAGTAGGCAATAACTTGCATTTCTATAGAGCCCTTCATGAAATGTCCAAAAGTGCTTCACAGCCAATTAAATACTTGTTGATGTACTTTCTCATGTAATGTCCACACACCTGTTTCAACTCAGATTCAGGCTGTAAAGCAGGGCTCAATGGCAACCACTCAGCAGCAGGAAGGTTACTATTCCCAGACTCCGGAACGCTAGCTGCGTTACTAATCCCAGACTCCGGAAAGTTAGCTGGGTTACTAATCCCAGACTCCGGAAAGTTAGCTGCGTTACTAATCCCAGACTCTGGAAAGTTAGCTGCATTACTAATCCCAGACTCCGGAAAGTTAGCTGCATTACTAATCCCAGACTCCGGAACGCTAGCTGCGTTACTAATCCCAGACTCCGGAAAGTTAGCTGGGTTACTAATCACAGACTCCGGAAAGTTAGCTGCATTACTAATCCCAGACTCCGGAAAGTTAGCTCCATTACTAATCCCAGACTTCGGAAAGTTATCTCTGTCACTAAACCCAGACTCCGGAAAGTTAGCTGCGTTACTAATCCCAGACTCCGGAAAGTTAGCTACGTTACTAATCCCAGACTTCAGAAAGTTAGCTGCATTACTAATCCAAAACTTTGGAAAGTTAGCTCTGTCACTAATCCCAGACTTCGGAAAGTTATCTCTGTCACTAAACCCAGACTCCGGAAAGTTAGCTGCGTTACTAATCCCAGACTCTAGAAAGTTCGCTGCGTTACTAATCCCAGACTTCGGAAAGTTAGCTGCGTTACTAATCCCAGACTCTGGAAAGTTTGCTGCATTACTAATCCCAGACTTTGGAAAGTTAGCTGTGTTACTAATCCCAGACTCTGGAAAGTTCGCTGGGTTACTAATCCCAGACTCCGGAAAGTTAGCCGCGTTACTAATCCCAGACTCCGGAAAGTTAGCTGCATTACTAATCCCAGACTCCGGAACGCTAGCTGCGTTACTAATTCCAGACTCTGGAAAGTTAGCTGCATTACTAATCCCAGACTCCGGAAAGTTAGCTGTGTTACTAATCCCAGACTCTGGAAAGTTAGCTGGGTTACTAATCCCAGACTCCGGAAAGTTAGCTGCATTACTAATCCCAGACTCCGGAACGCTAGCTGCGTTACTAATTCCAGACTCTGGAAAGTTAGCTGCATTACTAATCCCAGACTCCGGAAAGTTAGCTGGGTTACTAATCCCAGACTCCGGAAAGTTAGCTGCATTACTAATCCCAGACTCCGGAACGCTAGCTGCGTTACTAATCCCAGACTCCGGAAAGTTAGCTGGGTTACTAATCACAGACTCCGGAAAGTTAGCTGCATTACTAATCCCAGACTCCGGAAAGTTAGCTGCATTACTAATCCCAGACTCCGGAAAGTTCGCTGCGTTACTAATCCCAGACTCCGGAAAGTTAGCTACGTTACTAATCCCAGACTTCAGAAAGTTAGCTGCATTACTAATCCCAGACTCCGGAAAGTTAGCTGGGTTACTAATCCCAGACTCCGGAAAGTTAGCTGCATTACTAATCCCAGACTCCGGAACGCTAGCTGCGTTACTAATCCCAGACTCCGGAAAGTTAGCTGGGTTACTAATCACAGACTCCGGAAAGTTAGCTGCATTACTAATCCCAGACTCCGGAAAGTTAGCTGCATTACTAATCCCAGACTCCGGAAAGTTCGCTGCGTTACTAATCCCAGACTCCGGAAAGTTAGCTACGTTACTAATCCCAGACTTCAGAAAGTTAGCTGCATTACTAATCCCAGACTCCGGAAAGTTAGCTGGGTTACTAATCCCAGACTCCGGAAAGTTAGCTGCATTACTAATCCCAGACTCCGGAACGCTAGCTGCGTTACTAATCCCAGACTCCGGAAAGTTAGCTGGGTTACTAATCACAGACTCCGGAAAGTTAGCTGCATTACTAATCCCAGACTCCGGAAAGTTAGCTGCATTACTAATCCCAGACTCCGGAAAGTTCGCTGCGTTACTAATCCCAGACTCCGGAAAGTTAGCTACGTTACTAATCCCAGACTTCAGAAAGTTAGCTGCATTACTAATCCAAAACTTTGGAAAGTTAGCTCTGTCACTAATCCCAGACTTCGGAAAGTTATCTCTGTCACTAAACCCAGACTCCGGAAAGTTAACTGCGTTACTAATCCCAGACTCTAGAAAGTTCGCTGCGTTACTAATCCCAGACTTCGGAAAGTTAGCTGCGTTACTAATCCCAGACTCTGGAAAGTTTGCTGCATTACTAATCCCAGACTTCGGAAAGTTAGCTGTGTTACTAATCCCAGACTCTGGAAATTTCGCTGCGTTACTAATCCCAGATGTTGGAAAGTTAGCTGCGTTACTAATCCCAGACTTCGGAACGCTAGCTGCGTTACTAATCCCAGACTCTGGAAAGTTCGCTGCGTTACTAATCCCAGACTCTGGAAAGTTAGCTGCGTTACTAATCCCACACTCTGGAAAATTAGCTAAATTACCAATCCCAGACCCCGGAACGCTAGCTGCCTCACTAATCCCAGACTCCGGAAAATTAGCTAAATTACTAATCCCAGACTCCGGAACGCTAGCTGCGTTACTAATCCCAGACTCTGGAAAATTAGCTAAATTACTAATCCCAGACTCCGGAAAGTTAGCTGCGTTACTAATCGCAGACTCCGGAAAATTAGCTAAATTACTAATCCCAGACTCCGGAAAGTTAGCTGCATTACTGATCCCAGACTCCAGAAAGTTAGCTAAATTACTAATCCCAGACTCCGGAACGCTAGCTGCGTTACTAATCTCAGACTCCGGAATGCTAGCTGCGTTACTAATCCCAGACTCTGGAAAGTTAGCTAAATTACTAATCCCAGACTCCGGAACGCTAGCTGCATTACTAATCTCAGACTCCGGAAAGTTAGCTGCATTACTAAACCCAGACTCCGGAAAGTTAGATGCGTTACTAATCCCAGACTCCGGAAAGTTAGCTAAATTACTAATCCCAGACTTCAGAAAGTTAGCTGCATTACTAATCCCAAATTTTGGAAAGATAGCTCTGTCACTAATCCCAGACTTCGGAAAGTTATCTCTGTCACTAACCCAAGACTCCGGAAAGTTAGCTGAGTTACTAATCCCAGACTTCAGAAAGTTAGCTGCGTTACTAATCCCAGACTTCGGAAAGTTATCTCTGTCACTAACCCAAGACTCCGGAAAGTTAGCTGAGTTACTAATCCCAGACTCTGGAAAGTTCGCTGCGTTACTAATCCCAGACTTCAGAAAGTTAGCTGCGTTACTAATCCCAGACTTCAGAAAGTTAGCTGCGTCACTATTCCCAGACTCTGGAAAGTTCGCTGCATTACTAATCCCAGACTTCGGAAAGTTAGCTGGGTTACTAATCCCAGACTCCGGAAAGTTAGCTGCATTACTAATCCCAGACTCCGGAACGCTAGCTGCGTTACTAATCCCAGACTCCGGAAAGTTAGCTGGGTTACTAATCACAGACTCCGGAAAGTTAGCTGCATTACTAATCCCAGACTCCGGAAAGTTAGCTGCATTACTAATCACAGACTCCGGAAAGTTAGCTGCATTACTAATCCCAGACTCCGGAAAGTTCGCTGCGTTACTAATCCCAGACTCCGGAAAGTTAGCTACGTTACTAATCCCAGACTTCAGAAAGTTAGCTGCATTACTAATCCAAAACTTTGGAAAGTTAGCTCTGTCACTAATCCCAGACTCCGGAAAGTTAACTGCGTTACTAATCCCAGACTCTAGAAAGTTCGCTGCGTTACTAATCCCAGACTTCGGAAAGTTAGCTGCGTTACTAATCCCAGACTCTGGAAAGTTTGCTGCATTACTAATCCCAGACTTCGGAAAGTTAGCTGTGTTACTAATCCCAGACTCTGGAAATTTCGCTGCGTTACTAATCCCAGATGTTGGAAAGTTAGCTGCGTTACTAATCCCAGACTTCGGAACGCTAGCTGCGTTACTAATCCCAGACTCTGGAAAGTTCGCTGCGTTACTAATCCCAGACTCTGGAAAGTTAGCTGCGTTACTAATCCCACACTCTGGAAAATTAGCTAAATTACCAATCCCAGACCCCGGAACGCTAGCTGCCTCACTAATCCCAGACTCCGGAAAATTAGCTAAATTACTAATCCCAGACTCCGGAACGCTAGCTGCGTTACTAATCCCAGACTCTGGAAAATTAGCTAAATTACTAATCCCAGACTCCGGAAAGTTAGCTGCGTTACTAATCGCAGACTCCGGAAAATTAGCTAAATTACTAATCCCAGACTCCGGAAAGTTAGCTGCATTACTGATCCCAGACTCCAGAAAGTTAGCTAAATTACTAATCCCAGACTCCGGAACGCTAGCTGCGTTACTAATCTCAGACTCCGGAATGCTAGCTGCGTTACTAATCCCAGACTCTGGAAAGTTAGCTAAATTACTAATCCCAGACTCCGGAACGCTAGCTGCATTACTAATCTCAGACTCCGGAAAGTTAGCTGCATTACTAAACCCAGACTCCGGAAAGTTAGATGCGTTACTAATCCCAGACTCCGGAAAGTTAGCTAAATTACTAATCCCAGACTTCAGAAAGTTAGCTGCATTACTAATCCCAAATTTTGGAAAGATAGCTCTGTCACTAATCCCAGACTTCGGAAAGTTATCTCTGTCACTAACCCAAGACTCCGGAAAGTTAGCTGAGTTACTAATCCCAGACTTCAGAAAGTTAGCTGCGTTACTAATCCCAGACTTCGGAAAGTTATCTCTGTTCTTAACCCAAGACTCCGGAAAGTTAGCTGAGTTACTAATCCCAGACTCTGGAAAGTTCGCTGCGTTACTAATCCCAGACTTCAGAAAGTTAGCTGCGTTACTAATCCCAGACTTCAGAAAGTTAGCTGCGTCACTATTCCCAGACTCTGGAAAGTTCGCTGCATTACTAATCCCAGACTTCGGAAAGTTTGCTGCGTTACTAATCCCAGACTTCGGAAAGTTAGCTGCGTTACTAATCCCAGACTTCAGAAAGTTAGCTGCGTTACTAATCCCACACTCTGGAAAGTTAGCTAAATTACCAATCCCAGACTCTGGAACGCTAGCTGCGTTACTAATGCCAGACTCCGGAAAATTAGCTAAATTACTAATCCCAGACTCCGGAACGCTAGCTGCGTTACTAATCCCAGACTCCGGAAAGTTAGCTAAATTACTAATCCCAGACTCTGGAAAGTTAGCTCCATTACTAATCCCAGACTCTGGAAAGTTAGCTAAATTACTAATCCCAGACTCCGGAACGCTAGCTGCGTTACTAATCCCAGACTCCGGAACGCTAGCTGCGTTACTAATCCCAGACTCCGGAACGCTAGCTGCGTCACTAATCCCAAACTCCGGAAAATTAGCTAAATTACTAATCACAGACGCCGGAAAGTTAGCTGCATTACTAATCACAGACTCCGGAAAGTTAGCTGCGTTACTAATCCCAGACTCTGGAAAACTAGCTTAATTACTAATCACAGACTCCGGAACGTTAGCTGCGTTACTAATCCCAGACTCCGGAACGCTAGCTGCGTTACTAATCCCAGACTCTGGAAAACTAGCTTAATTACTAATCACAGACTCCGGAAAGTTAGCTGCGTCACTAATCCCAAACTCCGAGGAGCCACGGTCAAGCTCAGCCACAGGCGAGACCAGCACAGACTCGAGTTCAGACCAGGGTGGTGATGTTACCCATACAGCTCAGCGACTCCGCACCTTGATGGCTGCGATACTGGTGAGGACAGAGCGACCTCATGACACAGCCCACACCTCCACTCAGCTCAGTGGCCAGTCTTATCACTGTTCTGTGTTATGGGAACACGTCCAGGTGAAGATACCTATTCCTGGAAGGTCTCAGCACTTACTCACCTTCTGGCCTTGCATGTTCCAGGTGGTGATAAATACTCGGACTCTCCGATCTGGGAAATAACGATCCAATTCACTGGCTCCCAATAGAGCTCCACTGGCTAGGAGACTCCCCTCCAGATAACTCCTGTAGAGACACAGATACGTTTTAAAGTCCAGACATGGCACCATGATTGCTGAAGCTTCTTTTGTCTCACTATTTGAGCTCTCCTGCTTCCCTCAGCTCCTGTAACTCTAGTCTACACATCCCTTCTCCTTTAAAAGACTTCCCAGACTTCAATCACCCTCGCACACCCGTGACCCATCAGCCCAATAAATACAGCTCCTTACTTCCCTCAATCGTCCTCTCATTCTGCAGCTGGGAAAATATTAAATCTACATTTAGCATCATGCAGGGCAGCACGGTGGTGCAGTGGTTAGCACTGCTGCCTCACGGCGCTGAGGACCTGGATTCAATCCCGGCCCCGGGTCACTGTCCGTGTGGAATTTGCACAGATCGTTGCAGGGGCTGGTTTAGCACACTGGGCTAAATCACTGGCTTTTAAAGCAGACTAGCAGCACGGTTCAATTCCTGTACCAGCCTCCCCGAACAGGCGCCGGAATGTGGCGACTAGGGGCTTTTCACAGTAACTTAATTGAAGCCTACTAGTGACAATAAGCGATTTTCATTTTTCATTTCGCATTCTCCCCGTGTTTGCGTGGATCTCACACCAACAACCCAAAGATGTGCAGAGTAGGTGGATTGGCCATGCTAAATTGCCCCTTAATTAGAAAAAATAATTGTGAACTCTAAATTTATCAAAAAAAAGAATCATGTAGTCACATCCAATTTAGCTTAGTGTCCTGCAGTGTGAGAGTAACTACCCATTTTAAACATCTCACTGTAGGAATGGAATCAAAGAATGGGCAGTCACCTCGCATACCATAGAATTCTTATAGTGTAGGAGGAGGCCATTCGACCCATCGAGTCTGCACCGATCCTTTGAAAGAGCACCCTACCGAGGCCCACTCCCCTATCTCCGTAACCCAATCTAATCTGCACATCTTGCGGATTAAGGGACAATTTAGCACAGCCAATCCACCTAACCTGCACATCGTTGGACGATGGGGGAGGAAATCGGAGGAAACCCATGCAGACGCGGGGAGGAAGTGCAAACTCCACACAGTAACTCAAGGCCAGAATTGAACCTGGGTCCCTGGGGCTGTGAGGTAGCAGTGCTAACCACTGTGCCACCGCAGACAGTCTCAGGAAGAACAGTAGTACAAGGCCCAAGACAAGAGAACTTCCATGCTGTCTGTGTCTGTCAACACTCCATAATCGTCAGAGACAAGTGGATGTTTAGGTAAAAAGTTCAGGGTAGCAAGTATAGTGGATGGCGCAGTGGTTAGCACTGCTGCGTCAGCGCTGAGGACCCGAGTTCGATCCCGGCCCTGGTTGACTGTCCGTGTTCTCCCCGTGTCTGTGGGTCTCACCCCCACAAACCAAAGATATACAAGGTAGGTGGATTGGTCACGTTAAATTGCCCCTTAATTGGGAAAAACAATTGGGTACTCTAAATGTATAAACAAAAGGGTAGCAGGTACAGGAGGCAGGGCCCTAGCACTGCACTGTGTGGGATTTGAATCTAAAGTTTCTGATTCAGAGGCGAGAGACAGCTCCTCACTGAGCTAAAGCTGACACACGGGATCTTGCAGACAGTTTACAGCTAAGAGGATTAAGCACATTAATTCTCAGTCATTTTCGTACCTGTTCCGAAGATCCTCTGAACGCACAGGAAACAGGACGCTACTCGAAGAACTCATGGAGAATGACGATCGGTTGTCTTCAAATCCATGGGACAGGTTGAGATCCCTGTTCTGGCTTGAATCCGCCCTCTGAATGTAATTCACTAAATTTGGGTCGATCCGATTACTGGTCCTTAGGATCTGTGAGTCTAGGTTAATTATCATTGGAGGGAGGGGCTTGCTGGGCACCACAGGAGGCAGCTTGCGATTGGCTGAGGGCACTGTTTTAACATCAGGGCCGTCACTCCCCCGTTGGGAATCTGGGCGGGTAGGGCCGTTGCGATATTCTGCCGTGCTGCCGGCTGACTCGCTGGTGTCACACTCTCGCAAGCTGCTGTTGCTACTGCTGCTGGACAGGGGCTTCTGGGGAACCACCACAGACCGGCCCTGGAGACACGGCATGGGGGAACCTGAGAGGTCACCTCCGTACAGGGAACCGCAGGATGAGTCAGTGTCAACGGGCTCCGACGAACTGTCCTCACTGCTCCTGCCCTTCACTCTACGACCAGACACTCTGCTTTGCACCGAGTGCAGGCGTTGCAACTTGTCCTGCCGGGACGTCTTGGGTCTTGCCGGTGGTCTTGGCAACAATGCCGGCTCCAGTCCTTGGATTCCATGGCCCAACTCCTCAGGGGGGCATTTCCAAGTGTCGCTGGGAAACAGTATGGACTCCTCTTGGTTCCTTGATTGGCCTCTCTGCTGCCTGGTGCCCATGCTGGCGGCCTGGTTCCATGCATCGTGGGCTGACAGGTTGGTCTGATCACTCATTCTTGGCCACGTTAGGTGGTGAGCTAAACGTCTTTAACTACTGTCACGGTCTGGAAAAACCCTTAAAAGCGTCCAGTTCCCATCTCCAGTGACCCACCGAGCAGACTGCCTCATCCTTTCACTTTCGCATAGATAGAGAGATGGAGCCAGCAGCGTAAAGAAGTAGAATAGGCCCTGATTGATGTCCCAAAGCTCCATTGGAGAGGCCATAAGGCAGTACCTGCAACACACCATCAAAACTATGAAGGAGAAAACCTGGAATACACAGCATTAAATTCAAACATGTGATCCTTAAAAAAACAGGCGCCTTCCTGATTGGGCATTGGTGCTACCATTGGGCTATGGTCAACACCTCAGTGAATGGACTGAGCAACTCCCAGGACAATGGGCTACGGTAGCATAATGGTTATGTTATGCACAAGTTATTCAGAGGCCTGAACTAACGACACAAGGTAAAATCCCACCACAGCATCTGGAGGAATGTTAATTTAGTGTGGAAGGGAAATTAATGAGTAGCCAATTTAGAAGCTTGCTGGGAAATGCTTGACTATAGTTCAACACTGCATTTGAATGAAAATAAGTAGGTCAGGTAACATAAATGAAATACTGCTTAATATTCTGGTCTCGGCCTTATTCTGAAAACACATTGTCCTCCGAAAGATAACAAAATGTGTACTCGAGTTGTTTTTAAGCCAAGGGCAAGAACATACGTACTACGTATTTCATCGTACGGACTTTCGAAGGTCTATTTAACATAAACATGCCTGTTTACTTCAAGCTGTTATTTCAGACTATAAAGATATGCTTCCTTCAATCTAATTTCAGAGTGCAGTGCACTGGCTTTACAGCTGCAACACTCTCTGCAAATATATTTGTGTAAATAAATTTCCTTAAATCGAACCTTGAGGAATTTGTCTTTATTAGAATTTCCACAACATTTAGGTAACGCAATAAATCTGGAATAAAATCTAGCATCAGTGACTAGGAAACTAATGGACTTCCATAAAATCCATCTGGTTCATTAATGTCCTTTTGGAAAGGACATCGTCCTTACTCAGTCTAACCACCTGGAGGCTCCCCTCCAAGTCACTCACCCCCCCTGACTGGGAAATATATCGGCCATTCCTTCACTGTCGCTGGGGCAACATCCTGGAACTCCCTCCCTAACAGCATTGTGGTGTACCTACACCTCAGGGACTGCAGCAGCTCAAGAAGGCAGCTCACCACCACCTTCTGAAGGGCAACTAGGGATGGGCAATAAATGCTGGTCTAGCCAGCGATGCCCACATCCTGTAAATGAATTCAAAACAAACGTGACTCCAAACCCACAGTAATGTGGTTGATGTTTAAGCGCCCTCTGAAATGGCTGAACAAACCACTCAATTATATTCAAGGTGGCAGCTCGCCACCACCTGCTCAAGGGCAATTAGGGATGAGCAACAAGCGCTGGCTTTGTCAGCAATGCTCATATGCCACAAATGAATTTTTAAAAACTGGCCGGGGAGACAACACAATACCTGCCGGATACTGAGACTGCAGCAATAAGAGTTATTGCATGTGAAGAGATCCGTACCAGATTAATCAGATATGTGAACAAGGAGCAGGCGGCCACTCAGCCCTTCGGATCTGCTCCGCCATTAATAAGATTATGCCTGATCTGAGTGTAACCTCCCACCTACCCCCAGTAACATTTCAACCTCTTGTTAATCATTAATCCATAGCCTTCAAAATATTCAAAGATTCTTGACGACGGGAGTTCCAAAGATTCATGTCCCTCTGGGAGAAAGTGTTTCTTGTAGCCACCTAAGATGGACACTGGGCTAACAAAATGGAGAACTGCTAAGACTGTAGGGAGAAAACAGTTTAGCCAAGACAAGCAGTCTGCAAAGGCTAATTAGCATTCTGCACGTAGCAAAACTGGTTTATGGCCAGGTGGAAGATCTCAACCAAAGGTGTAAATAGCAAAACGCTTTGCATAGTAATGAGGCAATCCAGATCTGGGCACACACAATAGCAACATTTGGGTTTGAATGGATACTTTGAGTGGACGCCCAGACGAAACGGCACCAGAAGTATCCATCACAAAAGACCCTAGAGACCGCCCCACCCATCGAGAAGAGACCCTCAGATTGGGGGATTTGTAAGACATCGATTAGGAAATGATCCAATCGATACATGGCAGGTAAAGGCCCGCCCCGAAAAGGCACGGACATTGGGGGCCCTATAAAGATAGACCCCGCACATGGTTCTGTCTGTTTTGCTCCG
The DNA here is from genome assembly GCF_902713615.1 of Scyliorhinus canicula. Classification (NCBI taxonomy): domain Eukaryota; kingdom Metazoa; phylum Chordata; class Chondrichthyes; order Carcharhiniformes; family Scyliorhinidae; genus Scyliorhinus; species Scyliorhinus canicula. The sequence continues at coordinate 67,943,575 of NC_052166.1, forward strand.
GCTCCGCTGTTTTTGTGCTCCGGCTTGGACTGCTGTTTTGACTCCGGCCCAGATCTGCTGTTGTATCCTGACTCCGACTCCAGCCGTTGATCCTGTCTTCCATCACCAGCCGTTGAGCACCAGCCATAGTTCAGTAAGTGCCAAAACGACGCTCGCTACGTGAACCCAGCATTGCCTATACATTAATCAACTAGTAACGAACAGAAGGTGCAGCCCAGAAAGGAACAAAGGCCTTGTCCCCTGACCTTGCTGGTTCCTACTTAGATAAGTATTTAGTCGTTTAATAGTAGAAATAGGTATTAGTCTTTAGCGTGTGCATGCGTATTTATTATATTTGTATAATAAATATTGATCGTTGGAACTTACTAATCGGTGTATAGTTTTATTACTTTGAACCTGACCTTGAAATACTTGTGAGGTGTCTATATACGGCACCTGGCGACTCCGAGCTGAAAATACACACACAGAGCTGTAGCAGTGTTAAGCACACGGCCTTTAAACGGAGGCGTGTTAATACACTCCAATAAACGCGTAATACACTCAAGTAAAACGTGCAACATTCTCCTCCTCTCCGTCTTAAATGAACCGCCCCTGATAAACCCCTTTAAATAGTGACCCCTAGTTCCAGATTCTCCACAAGAGGAAAATCCTCTCCACACCCACCCGTCAACACCCCTCAGGATCTAATATGTTCCAATTAAGTTGCCTCTTACTCTTCTAAACTCCAGCAGATACAAACCCAACCTCTCCAACCCTTCCTCATCAGACAACCCTCCCATTCCTGGTATTAGTCCAGTAAACCTTCTCTGAACTGCTTCCAACAACATTTACATCTTTCCTTAATTAAGGAGACCGATACAGTGCACAATACCCCAGATGTGGCCTCACCAATGCCGTGTATAACTAAAGCATAATATCCCTACTTTTTTATTCAATTCTCCTGGCAATGAACGATACCATTCTATTAGCTTTCCTATTGACTTGCTGAATCGGTGTACAAGCCCTTTGTGATTCATGGACTCGGACACCCAGATCCCTCTACATCTCCGAGCTATGAAATCTCTCACCATTTAGAGATGCTTGTTTTTTGTTCTTCTGCCAAAATGGACAATTTCACATTTATCCACATTATAATCCATTTGCCAGATCTTTGCTCACTCACATAACCTATCTTTATCCCTTAGTAGTCTCCTTACATCCTTTTCACAATTTACTTTCCCATCTATCTTTGTGTCATCAGCAAATTCAGCAACCATGATTTCAGTCCCTTCCTCCAAGTCATTTATATAAATTGGAGGGCGAGCTGTGAGGAGGATGCAGAGATCATTCAGTGTGATTTGGACAAGTTGAGTGAGTGGACAAATGAATGGCAGAGCAGTATAATTTGGAGAAATAGGAGGTTATCCACTTTGGTAGCAAAGTCGAGAAGGCAGACTATTATCTGAATGGCCATAAATTAGGAGAGGGGAATGTACAACGTGACCTCGTACACCAGTCACTGAAGGTAAGCATGCAGGTACAGCAGGCGCTGAAGGTAAGCATGCAGGTACAGCGGGCGGTAAAGAAGGCTAATGGTATGTTGGCCTTCATTGCGATAGGATTAAAGTACAGGAGCAGGGATGTGTTGCTGCAATTATACAGGGCCTTGGTGAGGCTACAACTGGAGTATTGTGTGCAGTTCTGGTCTCCTTCTCTGAGGAAGGATGTTCTTGCTCTAGAGGGAGGGCAGCGAGGGTTTACCAGATTGATTCCTGGGATGGCAGGACTGACATATAAGGAAAGATTGAGTCGGTTAAGATTGTATTCGCTGGGGTTCAGAAGAATGAGGGGGGATCTCACAGAAACCTATAAAATTCCAACAGGACTGGACCGGGTAGATGCAGGAAGGATGTTGCTCATGGTGGGTGAGTCCAGAACCAGGGGTGACAGTCTGAGGACAGAATCATAGAATTTACAGTGCAGAAGGAGGCCATTCGGCCCATCTGCACAACCCCTTGGAAATAAGCACCCTACTTAAACCCCCACCTCCACCCTATTCCTGAAACCCAGTAACCCCACTTAACCTTTTTGGACACTAAGGGCAATTTAGCACGGCCAGTCCACCTAACCACATCTTTGGACTGTGGGAGGAAACCGGAGCACCCGGAGGAAACCCATGCAGACACAGGGAGAACGTGCAGACTCCGCACAGACAGTGACCGAAGCTGGGAATCGAACCCGGGACTCTGGAGCTGTGAAGCAACTGTGCTAACCACTGTGCTACCATTTAGGACAGAAATTAGGAGAAATCTCTTCACCCAGAGAGTGGTGAGCCTGTGGAATTCATTACCACAGAAAGTAGTTGACACCAAAACGTTGTATGTTTTCAAGAAGCAGTTAGATACAGCATTTAGGGTGAGGGGGATCAAAGACTATGGGAGAAAGCGGGATTAGACTATTGAGTTGGATGATCAGCCATGATCACAATAAATGGCGGAGCAGGCTCGAAGGCCAAATGGCCTCTCCTGCTCCTATTTTCTATGTTTCTCTGTAAACAGTTGGGTTCCCAGCACTGATCCTTGTGGCACACCATGTGTCACGTGCTGCCGAACTGAAAAAGACCCTTTTACATTTTATACAAAGAATTTTAATTCTTTGGAAAAATGATGAAAGGTTAGTGGTGACTGGGAGGCATGAGATCAATTAGTGTTTTTAAACATTTGTAAGGTTTCAGGTGTGTCCCACATTGAGTTGTCCTTCAGGTCTGGTACCTGAAGCTCAGCAACCAGCCACTGGGAGGCAGTGTGAGTCACCTGGTGAGACACACTGCACCAATTCCTATCCTGCCTGCTGAGATATACACAACCTCCCTGGGACACCCCAACTTCCCATTGAGTCAGATACACTGTGTACATATCATGACTTCACTGCCACAAATAACGTCACAAGAACTGTCCCCGTGTGAGGGATGTAGGAATTTCAGATATATTCCATTCTAAGTATTTGGTGAAGGAAGGGTTAAAAGCCTAGGTAGGATTCTCAGGTTGAAAGACAACAAAGCTTTTGGGAGCCAGAAGTGCAATTAACCATTGTTAAAGCTCAGGCTGGCAGCAAGGTGGCGCAGTGTTTAGCACTGCTGCCTCACGGCACCGAGGTCCCAGGTTCGATCCCGGCTCCGGGTCACTGTCCGTGTGGAGTTTGCACATTCTCCCAGTTTCGCCAACATTTTTTTTTTTTATAAATTTAGATTACCCAATTATTTTTTCTAATTAAGGGGCAATTTAGCGTGGCCAATCCACCTACTCTGCACATTTTTTTGGGTTGTGGGGGCGAAACCCACGCAGACACGGGGAGAATGTGCAAACTCCACACGGACAGTGACCCAGAGCCGGGATCGAACCTGGGACTTCAGCGCCGTGAGGCGGTTGTGCTAACCACTAGGCCACCGTGCTGCCCCCAGTTTCGCCAACATGGGTTTCGCCCCCACAACCCAAAGATGTGCTGGGTAGGTGGATTGGCCACGCTAAATTGTCCCTTAATTGGAAATAATGAACTGGGTACTCTAAATTTATTTTTTAAAAGTTAAAGCTCAGGCTAATGCCATTTTGTTTTGATTAAGGGAATTCCCCGGGGAGTTAATTAGTTTTCAGCTTGGTGAGACGATGTCATCGTTGGGTGCAGCTAAGGCACCAGGCGTTTTGAGAAAGCATTTTCAGTTCAGTACTGGATGAAATTGGGACCACGTGTCAGGTTTGGCTCCCTCCAGTTTAGTTAAAAAGTGACTAACATTATTCAAAGCAGTGCAGACTTGGTTGAGGACAAGGGGGAACTGAAACAATCCAGCTGAAAACACCTTTTGAAGACGTGCAGTCAGAGTTTCTGCATTGGCCTGACAGGAGTCAGATCTTTTCTGTAAAGTAGCATCAAGAGATCTATCTTTCTCAAAGAATATCTCGGTAAAGCAAGTATTCCTATGTGCCATTGGTATTTAAGGTGGATTGAGAACTGAGATGGGTTTATTTTCTTGTTAAGTGGGAGTAAAGATAGCAATTAAGATTGTATTCACTGTTGTATAGGACTTTGGTTAGGCCACATTTGGAATACTGCGTGCAGTTCTGGTCGCCACATTACCAGAAGGATGTGGATGCTTTAGAGAGGGTGTAGAGGAGGTGCACCAGGATGTTGTCTGGTATGGAGGGTGCTAGCTATGAAGAAAGGTTGAGTAGATTAGGATTGTTTTCGTTGGAAAGACGGAGGTTGAGGGGGAACCTGATTGAGGTCTACAAAATTACGAGAGGTAAGGGCAGGGTGTACAGCAACAAGCTTTTTCCAAGAGTGGGGGTGTCAATTACAAGGGGTCACGATTTCAAGGTGAGAGGGGGAAAGTTTAAGGGAGATGTGCGTGGAAAGTTTTTTTAATGCAGAGGGTGGTGGGTGCCTGAAACGCTTTGCCAGCGGAGGTGGTAGAGGCGGGCACGATAGCATAATTTAAGATGCATCTGGACAGATATATGAACGGGCGGGGAACAGAGGGAAGTAGATCCTTGGAAAATAGGAGACAGGTTCAGATAAAGGATCTGGATTGGCGCAGGCTGGGAGGCCCGAAGGGCCTGTTCCTGTGCTGTAATTTTCTTTGTTCTTTGTTTAAGGGGTAATTGTATTTTCTGCTGTGATGTTAAAGATATTTTAATACGGGCAGCACGGTGGCACAGCGGTTAGCATTGCTGCCTCACGGCGCTGAGGTCCCAGGTTCGAATCCCGGCCCTGGATCACTGTCCCTGTGAAGTTTGCACATTCTCCCCGTGTCTGCGTGGGTTTCACCCCCACAATCCAAAAGATGTGCAGGCTAGGTGGATTGGCCATGCTAAATTGCCCCTTAATTGGAAAAAATAATTGGGTACTCCAAATTTTTTTTATAAAGTAAAAAAAAAAGATATTTTAATACTGAGTTAGTAATAAAGTTTGTTTCAGTGAACCATATCCCTATTTCTTTCATTCCTGGAGCGAGGTATCCTTTCCTCATAGTCTGAGAAAATTAAGATAAAATATTGGGGTTTCTGTCCAGTATCCTAGCCACAGTTAGGGTCTTGTCTGGGATGGGAATATCCTGACTGCCAGACGCACCTCTTGGCATCCTCCTGGTACCTCCATGGTGACAGGAGAACTAACCATCACAGGCAGACGCCCATCCATCAGCTCCTTCCACGTTGCTATGAAAGTTACTGGGGTGCTGTGGTTCTAGTCTCAACTGTTTCAGGATCATAGAACGTCTGTAGAGAAAGAGAGAAGATTAATCAGGAGCCTGATGGGACTGGTGCAAAAAAGAATCAGAGGGGAGGGAGGCAAATCACCATGGTTCCTTCGACAGCACCTTGCAAACCCACGACCTCTACCACCCAGAAGGACAAAGGCAGATGACATCTGGGAACATCATTACCTGAAGTTCCCTCCAAGTCACTCACCTTGGAAATATATCACCGTTCCTTCACTGTCGCTGGGACAAAATCCCGGAACTCCTTCCCAAATACCATTGCCACAGGATCTGCAGCGGCCCGCAAGGAACCACAAAAGCTGAACAATAAATCTGGCCTTGCCAGCAACACCCACATCCCAGGAATGAATAGGAAAATGAGGAGACCTTACTGTAGACAAGGCTAAGGAGAGATCTGGGGCGGGATTCCTTGTCCAGCGATGCCGGAATCGTGAAATACTAATCGGGCAGCGAATTGGGCGCCAGCCAACAATCGAGGTTGGTGCCATGGTCTGGTCCACCAACGTGAATGCTCGCCATTGTCGATATGCAAATGGTACAGTATAATGGCATATCATTAATGGTCCCGACTCTGCATTTCCTGGGCCGGCCACAATGCTCTGACTCCGCTAGGACGAATTGCTGACGGCGAGATTTACTTGTGCTATTTCAAATCGGGATACAGGCCCCGTGGTTGCTGAGGGAGGGGGGGGGGGGGGGGGGGGGGGGGGGGGATGGGTACGAAAAGTGTTCAACATCACTGTAGTGTGCTGACAGTTGAGCCACTGGCCAGATGCCGTCTGCCAGGGCTGGGGGTGGGCAGCTAAGAGGTGACCCGTGGGGTCGGAGTGATCAAGCACAGACTACCATTGCCGCAGCCTGCTGCGCAAGCCGCTGACTGCCCACTGTGAACTTAGCACCACGGGTCGTAGGGGTACCTTCTGGCCCAGCCGACCCATCAACGGGCGGCTGGGATAAGGGTCGGCATGCATTGGAATTGTCCTGGTGCTAGCCTATTAATGGGACCTGAATCGATCCAGGACTGGCACCGCTCACAATCCTCTAGCGTCAAGAATTCCAAAGATTCACAATCCCTTTGAGTGAAGTAATTGCTTCTCATCTCAGTCCTAAATGATCGGCTCCTTATCCAGCGACTCTGCCCCCCCCCCCCCCTTCCCCCCTGTACTAGAGACCCTGACCAGTGGAAACAATCTCTCAGTGCCCCCCCCCCCCCCCCCTGTACTAGAGTCCCTGACCAGCGAAAACAATCACTCTGTGCCCCCCCCCCCCCCTGTACGAGAGACCCTGACCAGTGGAAACAATCTCTCAGTGCCCCCCCCCCCCCCTGTACTAGAGACCCTGACCAGCGGAAACAATCTCTCAGTGCCCCCCCCCCCTGTACTAGAGACCCTGACCAGCGGAAACAATCTCTCAGTGCCCCCCCCCCCCCCCACCCTGTACTAGAGTCCCTGACCAGCGGAAACAATCTCTGTGCCCCCCCCCCTGTACTAGAGACCCTGACCAGCGGAAACAATCTCTCAGTGCCCCCCCCCCCCGGGTACTAGAGACCCTGACCAGTGGAAACAATCTCTCAGTGCCCCCCCCGGGTACTAGAGTCCCTGACCAGCGGAAACAATCTCTCAGTGCCCCCCCCCCCCCCAGGTACTAGAGTCCCTGACCAGCGGGAAACAATCTCTCAGTGCCCCCCCCCCCCGAACTAGAGTCCCTGACCAGTGGAAACAACCTCTCAGTGCCCACCCTATCAGACCCTTTCAGAATCTGGAATAATTGATGTGATCACCTCTCATTCTTCAAAACACCAGAGAATATAGATTCAATGTACTCACGATCTCAGGCCAGGGAGCAATGTAGTGAACCTTCACAGCACTGCCTCAAAAGCAAGCAAATCTTTTCTTAAATGTGGTGTCTAAAACTGCATACAATACTCCAGGAATAGTCTCACCAAAGCCCTGTACAACTATAGCAGACTTCTTTATTCCTGTAGTCCAATCCTCTCGCAATAAAGGCCAACATGCCACTTGCCTTCCTAACTGATTGGTGTACCTACATGCTAACTGATTGGTGTACCTGCATGCTAACTGATTGGCGTACCTGCATGCTAACTGATTGGTGTATCTGCATGCTAACTGATTGGTGTACCTACATGCTAACTCATTGGCGTACCCGCATGCTAACTGATTGGTGTACCTGCATGCTAACTGATTGGTGTATCTGCATGCTAACTGATTGGTGTACCTACATGCTAACTGATTGGCGTACCTACATGCTAACTGATTGGTGTACCCGCATGCTAACTGATTGGTGTACCCGCATGCTAACTGATTGGTGTACCTGCATGCTAACTGATTGGTGTATCTGCATGCTAACTGATTGGTGTACCTACATGCTAACTGATTGGCGTACCCGCATGCTAACTGATTGGTGTACCTGCATGCTAACTGATTGGTGTATCTGCATGCTAACTGATTGGTGTACCTGCATGCTAACTGATTGGCGTACCTGCATGCTAACTGATTGGCGTACCCACATGCTAACTGATTGGTGTACCCGCATGCTAACTGATTGGTGTACCTGCATGCTAACTGATTGGTGTACCTGCATGCTAACTGATTGGTGTACCTGCATGCTAACTGATTGGTGTACCTACATGCTAACTGATTGGTGTACCTGCATGCTAACTGATTGGTGTACCTGCATGCTGACTGATTGGTGTACCTGCATGCTGACTGATTGGTGTACCTGCATGCTAACTGATTGGTGTATCTGCATGCTAACTGATTGGCGTACCCGCATGCTAACTGATTGGTGTACCTGCATGCTAACTGATTGGCGTACCTGCATGCTAACTGATTGGCGTACCCGCATGCTAACTGATTGGTGTACCTGCATGCTAACTGATTGGTGTACCTGCATGCTGATTGGTGTACCTGCATGCTAACTGATTGGTGTACCTGCATGCTAACTGATTGGTGTATCTGCATGCTAACTGATTGGTGTACCTGCATGCTAACTGATTGGTGTACCTACATGCTAACTGATTGGTGTACCTGCATGCTAACTGATTGGTGTACCTGCATGCTAACTGATTGGCGTACCCGCATGCTAACTGATTGGCGTACCTACATGCTAACTGATTGGTGTATCTGCATGCTAACTGATTGGCGTACCTGCATGCTAACTGATTGGTGTACCTGCATGCTAACTGATTGGTGTACCTGCATGCTAACTGATTGGTGTACCTGCATGCTAACTGATTGGCGTACCTGCATGCTAACTGATTGGTGTACCTGCATGCTAACTGATTGGTGTACCTGCATGCTAACTGATTGGTGTACCTGCATGCTAACTGATTGGTGTATCTGCATGCTAACTGATTGGCGTACCTGCATGCTAACTGATTAGTGTATCTCCATGCTAACTGATTGGTGTACCTGCATGCTGACTGATTGGTGTACCTGCATGCTGACTGATTGGTGTACCTGCATGCTGACTGATTGGTGTACCTGCATGCTAACTGATTGGTGTATCTGCATGCTAACTGATTGGCGTACCTGCATGCTAACTGATTGGCGTACCTGCATGCTAACTGATTGGCGTACCTGCATGCTAACTGATTGGCGTACCTGCATGCTAACTGATTAGTGTATCTCCATGCTAACTGATTGGTGTACCTGCTTGCTAACTTTCTGTATTAGTTGTACAAGCGAAGCCAATGCTCTCCAAACATCAACATTTACAAGATTCACCTTTTAAAAAACATTCTTCTTTTCTATCCTTCCGACCAAAGTGAATAACTTTCCCCCCAGTATAATCCATATTTCCACCTTGGTGCCCATTCACTTTCTGCAGCCTCTCGGTCTTCGCCACACCTCACATTTCCACCTAGCTTTGTATCATCAGCAAACTAGAAGTGGAAAAACATTCTCGGAGTTTGGGGAAAAAGCAGGAGCAGCGGGATTAATTAATCTTCCAAACAGCCAGCAAAGACACAATGGATCAAATGGTCTCGAAGTCATTCCACGGATTTTAGTTGATGATTTAGAGAGAGGAAATAAGAATGACTAATTTCTACAACTTTCACAACCTCATGACACCCCAAAGTGCTTTACGGCAAATGAAAACGTGTGTCTGCGTGTCTGCCTGCATGTCTATATACGTGATTAATAATAATAATAATAATCACTTATTGTCACAAGTAGGCTTCAATTAAGTTACTGTGAAAAGCCCCTAGTCGCCACATTCCAGCGTCTGTTCAGGGAGGCTGGTACGGGAATTGAACCCACGCTGCTGGCATTGTTCTGCATTACAAGCCAGCTGTTTAGCCCACTGTGCTAAACCAGCCCCTATTCCCAGGTTTAGCTGGGATGCTATTCATGGTCAGCCTGCAGCTGCTCATTGTCCACGTGAAGGATGCAGACTCCACCTACAGAATCTGTGAGCTCATTAGGGAGCGGAGGGAGAGTGAGAGCGGGTCAAACACAACACAGTACCATTGCGCATCTCAGGTACAGCCTCGCCAACTCCTGGGAGAGTTATTCAGATCAGCCAGTCTTGGATAAAAGAATGAATTTCCTCTTGTTGCTGACAGAAGGTTGATGTGAAACCTACATTGCCGTGGTAACCCTGTCCTGTCCACAACTACCTTTCACTTTATAACCCAGCTCAGGTTTCCAGTTGGAGCTCATTCCACCAGGCCGAGAGCGAAGCCACCACCATGCACAGGAATATGATTGCCATCACTGAGGTTACCACGGGTAAACTGCTCAGTTAGCCTCAGATTATCACCCTGTTAAATGCCAACCGGCATCGACCATGCAGCAGTTACTGCCTGACCAGGTGTCAGTTCATTTTGAAATGTGACTGGAGGTGAGTTTAGTTTGACCTTGGCTGCTCAGTAGAATACTTTGTTCCCCTGCTCAACACCTGCCAGTCTCTCGGGATGGGATTTGATGCAGGAAATACAGAGAAACTATTTTCCCTGGTGGGGCAATCGAGAACAAAGAACCCGAAATTTAGAGCCAGTCCATTCACGGGTGATGTCAGAAAGCAATTCTTTATCAAAGGGGAGTGAAATTCTGGAACTCAGCCTCAAACGCTGTATTAACGTGGCTAGTTCAGTTCAGTTTCTGATCAATGGTAACCCCCAGGATGTTGATTGTGGGAGAGTCAGCGATGGTAATGCCATTGAATGTCATGGGGCGATGGTCAGATTCTCTCTTGGAGATGGTCATTGCCAGGCACTTGTGTGGTGCAAATGTAACTTGCCACTTGTCAGCCTAAAGCCTGGATACTGTCCAGGACCTGCTGCATTTGGACATGGATGGCTTCTGTACCTGCATCGAGAATGGTGCTGAGGTGGCTCCAGTGGCGCAATCGGTTAGCGTGCGGTACTTATAGAGAATGGTGCTGAACATTGTGCAAGTCATCAGACAACATCCAAACTTCTGACCTTATGTTGGAAGGAAGGTCATTGTTGAAGCAGCTGAAGATGGTTGGGTCTAGGACACTACCCTGAGGAACTCCTGCAGTGATGCCCTGGAGCTGAGATGACTGACCTCCAACCACCACAACCATCTTTCTTTATGCCAGGTATGACTCCAACCAGCGGAGAGTTTTCCCGGATTCTCATCGAGTCCAGCATTGCTAGGGCTCCTTGATGTCAAGGGCAGTCACACTCACCTCACCTCTGGCATTCAGCTCTTTAGTCCATGTTTGAACCAAAGCTGTAATGGAGTCTGGAGCCAAGTGACCCTGGCGGAACCCAAACTGGATGTCAGTGTTTAAATATGCAAGGACTAGAGATTGACAGTCTTCACTTGACAACACAAGGAACATATATTAGAGATTATATCGAATCTCAAACATAGTTCCTGTAAAATGATAGCAGTATTTTAAGACAAGGTGCTGATGGAGCATTATTAATGACTGGATTGCAGGTTCACTAACACGATCTGTCTCTTTACTTTTTAATGTGTCGAACAATGGAGAGGTTTAATGAGTACAGACATCAGCCTCTGTTCACGTCTTCAGCTGGGTTACAGATCCGTTGACAGTGACAGTACCTTTAGTCAGCCCTGGCGAACGATGGCAATGCTCTCCTGGCCAGCCTCCCATCCTCTCCCTTCTGTCAACTTGGGCTCACCCAAAACTCTACTACCCTTAACCTACCTCACTCCGGAGGGAACTCGTTCCTCCCCTCTGGCCTGTGATACATCCTCACTCCCTGTGTCTCTGCACTGACAGCCTTGCCTTCAGTCAGCCATGCTCCATGTTGGAAATCGCTCACTAAATCCTCCTCTGCAAAAAGCACATCTTAAAACCTAATACTCTCATCCCTCCTAATATCTCTGTCTCTGGCTTACTCCCTTTTTGATGTCCCTTTGAAGGGTCTTGGGATATTTTCCTCTGATGAAGAGCTTGCAATTAAACAGCATCTTTAATTTAACCAGTGGCCAGGGAGTGGCTGCTTTGGGGAGAGTTTGGCTGACACTGGCTTCAATGTTCAATGATTTCACCCTCCCGCGAGTTGCTAACTGCGGTGAACCATGATTTATTCAGCAGTGCAGACTCACGCTCACTTTTGCAGTTGCTCAATGAGCACATGTGGCCTGGTATTGCCATACACGGACAGCAGCTCTCACACCCGGATCCCTCTGGCTCAGCAGTTCTCCAATATAACTATAATCTACATTGGCACAAGTAGGCTTACATTGACACTGCAATGAAGTTACTGTGAAAAGCCCCTCGTCGCCACATTCCGGCGCCTGTTCAGATTCACTGAGGTAGAATTCAGAATGTCCAATTGACCTAACAGCACGTCTTTCTGGACTGTGGGAGGAAACTGGAGCACCCGGAGGAAACCCACACTGACACAGGGAGAACATGCAGACTCCACACAGAGTGACCCAAGCCGGGAATTGAACCTGGGATCCTGGCGCTGTGAAGCAACAGTTCTAGCCACTGTGCTAGGCTGGTGACCCATGGGTTACAGTCAAATTCCAAGTATCAAAGCAAAAAGAAATCCCAATGCATACCCGATCATTGTTAAAAGTGTGCAAGGTGCAGAATCAATCACTCCCAGTAATCCCACCATGGTGAAACAGTCCAATATCCACCAGCCAGACTCTCTCACAGAGAATGGACACTGGGCAAGAGTTTCCAGCTTCACAGACTCTGCTCTGTCTCTCTCTCTCACACTTAGGGCCCAATTCCTGATCAGCGTTTGTAGAATTCCAGTTCTTGGTACCGTCTCCTGCACACACACACACACACACACTCTCTCTCTCTCTCTGAGGACATGGGGACAGATCACAAGCAACTGCTGCCATGACAAAAATATCCTCGTGCATCCAGTTGGTGAGCAGTGAAGCAGGTGCTCCTAATTCAGCATAGTGATATGTGACAGGATGATGCTGCGAGGCAACAGAGAGAGAACTTGCATTTCTGTTGTGCCTTTCACCGCCTCAATGTCCCAAAATGCTTTCCAGCCACTGAGGTTAGTTTGAGGTGCAGGCACTGTTACCCAGCTGCCAATGTGTGTATAACACAATCCCATATTGCAATACGATTGTGGCCAGGTGAATTGTTTTTGTGATGTTGGTTGAGGGATGAAAATTGGCCACAACACCAGGGGAGCACCCATTTCATTTGAAATAGTGGCCATGGGATGTTGTCCATTTGAGACGCCAGATGGGACCTCAGTTTAATATCTCACATCTGAATTAAAGCACATAGTGCTAGCTCCTTCTACTCTCCTGAATTGATGACTTCTAGTTCCAAATGTCCATGCTACTTTACCTACAAGGTCACTTTTTGATTTGAAGCCTGGATGCAGACTACCAGCAAACTGGCTGTAGGGAGCATCACAGCTGATCCTGAAGCCTTGACCTCCGTCAGTCACCAGCAGGAATCACTGGGTAATGGTCAATAGCAGGAGCGCTGGCTGATGATGCTTGAATCACTTAGGCCCATTACTACTTCTGGATGGGAGCCTAACCTGAGATTAAATTTGCTCAGCCCCTCTCTGAACATCGTCCCCACTGGCCGCGCGTGGTCCGCACTCGCCGAGCGTCGTCCGCACTCGCCGCGCGTGGTCCGCACTCGCCGAGCGTGGTCCGCACTCGCCGAGCATGGTCCGCACTCGCCGAGCATGGTCCGCACTCGCCGAGCATGGTCCGCACTCGCCGAGCGTCGTCCGCACTCGCCGAGCGTCGTCCGCACTCGCCGCGCGTCGTCCGCACTCGCCGAGCATGGTCCGCACTCGCCGAGCATGGTCCGCACTCGCCGAGCGTCGTCCGCACTCGCCGAGCGTCGTCCGCACTCGCCGAGCGTCGTCCGCACTCGCCGCGCGTCGTCCGCACTCGCCGCGCGTCGTCCGCACTCGCCGCGCGTCGTCCGCACTCGCCGAGCGTCGTCCGTACTCGCCGAGCGTCGTCCGTACTCGCCGAGCGTCGTCCGCACTCGCCGAGCATGGTCCGCACTCGCCGAGCATGGTCCGCACTCGCCGAGCATGGTCCGCACTCGCCGAGCGTCGTCCGCACTCGCCGCGCGTCGTCCGCACTCGCCGCGCGTCGTCCGTACTCGCCGAGCATGGTCCGCACTCGCCGAGCATGGTCCGCACTCGCCGAGCATGGTCCGCACTCGCCGAGCGTCGTCCGCACTCGCCGCGCGTCGTCCGCACTCGCCGCGCGTCGTCCGTACTCGCCGAGCGTCGTCCGCACTCGCCGCGCGTCGTCCGCACTCGCCGCGCGTCGTCCGCACTCGCCGAGCGTCGTCCGTACTCGCCGAGCGTCGTCCGCACTCGCCGCGCGTCGTCCGCACTCGCCGAGCGTGGTCCGCACTCGCCGAGCGTCGTCCGCACTCGCCGAGCGTCGTCCGTACTCGCCGAGCGTCGTCCGCACTCGCCGCGCGTCGTCCGCACTCGCCGAGCGTGGTCCGCACTCGCCGAGCGTGGTCCGCACTCGCCGAGCGTGGTCCGCACTCGCCGAGCGTCGTCCGCACTCGCCGAGCATGGTCCGCACTCGCCGAGCGTCGTCCGCACTCGCCGAGCGTCGTCCGCACTCGCCGAGCATCGTCCGCACTCGCGAGCGTCGTCCGCACTCGCCGAGCATCGTCCGCACTCGCGAGCGTCGTCCGCACTCGCCGAGCGTCGTCCGCACTCGCCGAGCGTCGTCCGCACTCGCGAGCGTCGTCCGCACTCGCCGAGCATCGTCCGCACTCGCCGAGCATGGTCCGCACTCGCCGAGCGTCGTCCGCACTCGCCGAGCGTCGTCCGTACTCGCCGAGCGTCGTCCGCACTCGCCGCGCGTCGTCCGCACTCGCGAGCGTGGTCCGCACTCGCCGAGCGTCGTCCGCACTCGCCGAGCGTGGTCCGCACTCGCCGAGCGTCGTCCGCACTCGCCGAGCATGTCCGCACTCGCCGAGCGTCGTCCGCACTCGCACGAGCGTCGTCCGCACTCGCCGAGCGTCGTCCGCACTCGCCGAGCATCGTCCGCACTCCGCGAGCGTCGTCCGCACTCGCGAGCATCGTCCGCACTCGCCGAGCATGGTCCGCACTCGCCGAGCATGGTCCGCACTCGCCGAGCGTCGTCCGCACTCGCCGAGCGTCGTCCGCACTCGCCGAGCGTCGTCCGCACTCGCCGAGCGTCGTCCGCACTCGCGAGCGTCGTCCGCACTCGCCGAGCATCGTCCGCACTCGCGAGCGTCGTCCGCACTCGCCGAGCGTCGTCCGCACTCGCCGAGCGTCGTCCGCACTCGCCGAGCGTCGTCCGCACTCGCCGAGCGTCGTCCGCACTCGCCGAGCGTCGTCCGCACTCGCCGAGCGTCGTCCGCACTCGCGAGCGTCGTCCGCACTCGCCGAGCATCGTCCGCACTCGCCGAGCATGGTCCGCACTCGCCGAGCGTCGTCCGCACTCGCCGAGCATCGTCCGCACTCGCCGAGCATGGTCCGCACTCGCCGAGCGTCGTCCGCACTCGCCGAGCATCGTCCGCACTCGCGAGCGTCGTCCGCACTCGCCGAGCATCGTCCGCACTCGCGAGCGTCGTCCGCACTCGCCGAGCATCGTCCGCACTCGCCGAGCATGGTCCGCACTCGCCGAGCATGGTCCGCACTCGCCGAGCATCGTCCGCACTCGCCGAGCGTCGTCCGCACTCGCCGAGCGTCGTCCGCACTCGCCGAGCATCGTCCGCACTCGCGAGCGTCGTCCGCACTCGCCGAGCATCGTCCGCACTCGCGAGCGTCGTCCGCACTCGCCGAGCATCGTCCGCACTCGCCGAGCATCGTCCGCACTCGCGAGCGTCGTCCGCACTCGCCGAGCATCGTCCGCACTCGCGAGCGTCGTCCGCACTCGCCGAGCGTCGTCCGCACTCGCCGATTGTCGTCCGCACTCGCGAGCGTCGTCCGTACTCGACGAATGTCGTCCGCACTCGCCGAGCATTGACCTTGCTCATTGATTACCTTCCAAAATCATTACTAACTCTGTTCATCCAGAAACAGCGCAGCTCCGACCATATGTCACCTCCCAGGTCCTGTTGGATCAAGTGCTGACATCCTCACACTTCATAAGCATCTTGACAGTGGAGTATAGGCAACGGTTTAGCACAGGGCTAAAGAGTTGGCTTTTAAAGCAGACCAAGGCAGGCCAGCAGCATGGTTCAATTCCCGAACAGGCGCCGGAATGTGGCGACTAGCGGCTTTTCACAGTAACTTCATTTGAAGCCTACTTGTGACAATAAGCGATTTTCATTTCATATACAGCATGGATGATTAATCTGACTGTGCAGGGAAGAGGCTTGCAGATTATTTATCTTTGAAGCTCCCCAGCTAACTGATGAAAGCCATGCTCCATCAAACAGTTCCAGAACAGGTACACAGCTTTGATAGGCAACATCAAAGGCAGATGTAACAGTCAAGACCCGAGAACGTATCCATTCTTGAACTCTTTGCAAGCGGTTTATTTGCATTATGAATCTTATTGACTTATCTTAAAAGCATCCCTTAAACATGACATCCCGAGCTATTTGTTCCTCAATTCTTGAGGAATAGATTTATTCACAACTTATCTTCACGACCAACAGTTAGTTACACTAGTCAACAGTGTCATACTTTAATCACTCATTCACGAGGTTGCCACATTTATTTCCTTGTTCTGCCACCCTGCTGTCTTCCTGTTTGTCTAAGAAAGCCTTTTTTTCCTGGATTCGCTCTATTTATACAGGTCAATTTGATTATTAACTGTTTAACTCTGCAAGATGTCCACAAACAACGGATATGCCTCATAACCATAGAGCTCCCTCTATACTGTCCCCATCAAACACTCCCAGGACAGGTACAGCACGGGGTTAGATACAGAGTAAACCTCCCTCTACACTGTCCCCATCAAACACTCCCAGGACAGGTACAGCACGGGGTTAGATACAGAGTCAAGCTCCCTCTACACTGTCCCCATCAAACACTCCCAGGACAGGTACAGCACGGGGTTAGATACAGAGTAAAGCTCCCTCTACACTGTCCCCATCAAACACTCCCAGGACAGGTACAGCACGGGGTTAGATACAGAGTAAAGCTCCCTCTACACTGTCCCCATCAAACACTCCCAGGACAGGTACAGCACGGGGTTAGATACAGAGTAAAGCTCCCTCTACGCTGTCCCCATCAAACACTCCCAGGACAGGTACAGCACGGGGTTAGATACAAAGTAAAGCTCCCTCTACACTGTCCCCATCAAACACTCCCAGGACAGGTACAGCACGGGGTTAGATATCGAGTAAAGCTCCCTCTGCACTGTCCCCATCAAACACTCCCAGAACAGGTACAGCACAGGGTTAGATACAGAGTAAAGCTCCCTCTACACTGTCCCCATCAAACACTCCCAGGACAGGTACAGCACGGGGTTAGATACAGAGTAAAGCTCCCTCTACACTGCCCCTAACAACATGCCACAGAAGAGCACTCACTCCCGCTCTTGGGAAATACTCTTTTTTTAGTCACCCTGAGATTGTTAACTTAGTGCAAAGTTGTGTGGAACGTCTGTATGTTGTGTGGAACGTCTGTATGTTGGATTCTTGCCATCGGGGCTGAGTTAAGACAATCAGAGGACATAACACAATTTCACTGCCCGTCAAAGGTGCTGCTGAAATGATCACGTATGGCAGTCTGGTGTATAATGAATGAGTGGGGCTGAGGGCCATTGAGTTATTCCAGTACGAAGGAGGCTAATTAGCCCATTGGTACAGAATTTATTAATTCCTGTGCCGTAAAGAATTCATGGGAAGTTGGCCTCAATATTTAAGTAGCATGTTTAATTTATTTAAACCTCTTTTTTAAAAATATGAATTTAGAGTATCAATTCTTCATTTCCAATTAAGGGGCAATTTAGCGTGGCCAATCCACCTAGCCTGCACATCAAGTAGCATGTTTAATATAATGAAACATTCCAAATTAATAGGAATGTTAGCAGGATAATTTGACATCATGCCATATATGGTGTTAAGAACAGGACAGACGACCAAGAGATCGGTTTTAAGCAAAGTAGTGTTACCATCCCAGGCCACACCCCAACAGTGGCTGGACATTGGCAGAAACCCCAATATTTAATTTTAATTTTGTAAGATTGTGAGGAAAGGATTCATCGCTCCAGGAGTGATTTCACATAAAATAGGGATATGATTTCTTAAAACAAACTTTATTACTAACACGGAAAATATCTTCAACATCACACAAAAAAATGGCCAGAGGTGCAATTAAAGCATCATAAAAGTTGGGGCTAATGGCTTTTTATTTTATATTACGAGGGTCCTCTGCAGAGTAGATAATTGGACACATTGTGTTCCGCTTAACGAGATGTAGTTAATGGGAGGAGTCAGGGGCTGAAGCAGTCAGGTGATGTGGTTTTCAGGGTTAGGTTTTGGCTGGAAGGTGAGCTAAGAAAGTTTCCTGAAGAAATACAGCCAGTGGTTCTGCATTATTCTGACAGGGGGTTAGGTCTCTTTCTTTCAAGCAGTCTCAAAAGATCTCTCCTTTTCAAAGCGGAGCATTCAAGACATCTCTGTACAAGTGTTCCAGAGTGCTCACTGTATTTAAAAGTGGATTGAGAGCCGAGATGGTTTTGTTGTGGGAATGTGGGAATAAAGATAGCAGTTATGGGTTATTGTGTCACTATTGATTAGCATTGTTTAAGAGGTCATTGTCAGCTACTTCCTTGTCTGAGGTTAAAGATATTTTAATACTATGTTAGTAATAAAGTTTGTTTCAATTTACCATATCCCTATTTATTTATGCAATCACTCCTGGAGCCAGGAATCCTTTCCTCACAGCCTTACAAAATTAAAATAAAATATTAGGGTGTCTGTGCAGTATCCCAGCCACTGTTGGGGTCTGATCCGGAATTGTAAGAAGATGGCTGTGGAAGCAGAGCCTTTGAAAGGTAGGGGTAGATAGATCCTTGATCAGCAAAGGGGGTGAAAGGTTACCGGGGAGTGAGTAGGTGGGAATGTGGAGTTGAGGTTACGATCCGACCAGAGCCGTGATTCTCATTGAATGGCGGAGCAGGTTAGAGGGGCCGGATGGCCTCCACTTGCTCCTAATTCATAATGTTTGCAGGTTTGAAAATGTTGACATGCAAACACAGTTTGTCAGTGTGCTCAGGGGCCGAAAGTAGGACAGGAGTTACTGGGAGTCAGGACACCCTCAGCAGAGTTTTGGATGAGTTGATGGCGTACGATGGCTGGGGATCGGAGTCTTGGAACAGGTGATAAAGATCTGATTTGTCACATGCACTGAAGTACAGTCGAAAGTATTTTTCTACTGCTGGGGAAACGTACATAGTAGACAAAAAAGAATAATTAACAGAGTACATTGACAAATGGTACATCGACAACAGTGATTGGTTACAGTGCGGAACAAGAGGCCAAACAAAGCAAATACATAAGTAAGAGCAGCATAGGGCGTCGTGAATACTGTTCTTATAGGGAACAGATCAGTCCGAGGGGGAGTCGTTGAGGAGTCCGGTAGCAGTGGGGAAGAAGCTGTTCCTATGTTTGGATGTCCGAGTCTTCAGACCTCTGCCTGATGGAAGGGTCTGGAAGAAGGCAATGCCTGGGTGTGAGGGGTCTGTGGGAATAGGCTCGGTATAAATTATTGCTGGTGGCCACAGCTGGATAGATGCAGCCCCAGTTCCCTGAAGCAATGAGGAGCATCACAAGGGAGCCTGGTCCCGGCTTCAGCCCGAGTGGGAGCAGGGCCTCCAGCCCTGGGGACTGAGGCCATGCGGCCCCGGGAGGGGGGCTCCAGGAGGGACAGGACCACCAGAAGCGGGTATCACCCCACAGCGGGACGGGGTCACAATTGGCCTCAGTACCCCCGGGGGTGACGCTCGGGGGAGAGCCGCGATGCCCCACATAGGCCCAGGCCTCCGCCACGATCACAAACATCTCCCTCGCCGCTCACCTCACACCCCGGCCCCGCTGCCAGTCTCCCTGCTCCGCACACAGGCCCGAACGCCGCGGTCATGGAACAGCCTGAGGCCCTTAGCAACCGGACCGCTGGTGGTGGTGGTGGGGGAGGAGCCACCAGGCACGGTGCATGCCGGGATCGCGGAGTACTCCTCCCAGCCCCGGAGCCGTCACGCAGGCCGGGTTACTGGAGGAGTGAGCTCGCATTGTGCTGGGCGGACGGTGCTGGCGTGCAGCGCATGCCGGGATACTGGAGGAGTGAGCTCGCATTGTGCTGGGCGGACGGTGCTGGCGTGCAGCGCATGCCGGGATACTGGAGGAGTGAGCTCGCATTGTGCTGGGCGGACGGTGCTGGCGTGCAGCGCATGCCGGGATACTGGAGGAGTGAGCGCGCATTGCGCTGGGCGGACGGCGCTGAGCGCCTGGCGTGCAGCGCATGCCGGGATACTGGAGGAGTGAGCTCGCATTGTGCTGGGCGGACGGCGATGAGCGCCAGGCGTGCAGCGCATGCCGGGATACTGGAGGGGACGGTGCTGGACTCCTGGCTAGCAGTGCACGCTGGGATAGTGGAGGACTCTGCCCAGAAACTGTAGCAAATCCTGCTCTTCCCCCGGGCTTCAGATCAGAAACTTGCTGTCAGACAGACAAAATCAAAGTTTTTTTGTGACCTCGAACATCAACTGAACTGATCAAAACTCTTTGATCTGAGAGAAAACAAAACAATGTTGGAAGCACACAGCAGGTCAGGCAGGAGAGTTGATGCTTCAGCTCCTGCTGACCTATTGATTCTCCCCTGGGCTCTCAGCCTATCTCAGATGCCATTTAAACGTCCTAGTTTACCACTGCCAAATTCTGTGCAATTAATTGCCTCAGGACCCCCTCCCACGATAACTTTTGGCACGTTGCAAAATCATCTCCCCACTCCTCTCCATCGTCCACAAGGCACCAGACAGGGATGTAAGGGAAAATTCTCCACTTGCCTGGAGCTGCATTCAGACAAGCTCAACACCACCCAGGAAAAAGGAAATGCCACTCAATTGGCACTCCGTCCACTCCATCACTGGCACACAAGTTTAACATAACCTACCAACCCCACAACCTCTAGCCACCTAGAAGGGCAAAAGCAGGAGATGCACGAGGAACACCATCACCAGCCCCCCCCCCCCCCCCCCCCCCAAAGGTCGCTCACCATCCTGACTGAAAATTTTTCGCCGTTGCTTCACTGTCACTGGAATGCTCTCCCCCCGCCAACAGCACTGTAGGCGTACCTACACCACATGGACCGCAGCGGTTCAAAGCAATGCCTCACAACCGCTTTCTCAAGGCAAGTTACGGATGAACAAAAGATGCTACCCTCACCAGCGATGCCCACATGAAATGAAATAAAAATCGCTTATTGTCACAAGTAGGCTTCAATGAAGTTACTGTGAAAAGCCCCTAGTCGCCACATTCCGGCGCTTGTTCGGGGAGGCTGGTATGGGAATTGAACCGTGCTGTTGGCCTGCTTTGAAAGCCAGCTATTTAGCCCAGTGTGCTAAACCAGCCTCAGTATGAGTAAAAATAAGTAACAAAATGCAGACAGGGAAAGAGGTTGAAAGTGTTCAAGAACGCAAAATATTTTATTTCCTTTCAACAATTTACAGTGTGCATCCTTAACACAAGAAAATAAACTTCTCAGGCGAGAGAAGAGCCTCTGAATCTGAAATATTATGCAGTCTACACGTGAGAGGGTACTAAACTACAGGAGATAGGGTTTGCAGGGTACAGTGAAAGACAATTGACACTGGGGGAAGAATCACAGGACCTTGAGGTCAGCAGATTTCATTCTGTACAAAACCATCCCCAAATCACACTGCATCTCTGGCGGTTTGGAACTTTGTTGTACGACAGGCAACTGGACACAGCACCTTAAAGAATACTGTTTAATTTGACACACATGAGGGGCTGATCCTTCGAGAGGACCAAAGCTCCTCACAGCTTGTCTGGCTGTCCTGTCCTTTTCTTCCCATGTCCTGTTGAATCTTCTCCCAGAATAAGAGAAAGATAGCATCGGTATTGCACATGTTAAGATTTATTCACACAATCCTCCAGATATTTTAAAGTATTAATGTACAACAGGTGGGTCTGGCTATACAATACTCTCTTACAGCAGCCTTTTATATATTACCTAAATACAAATCATTAGGGACAATCTTTTACTCATTTCCCCCCCCCCCCCCCCCAGCCCTCCCTCCCAATCTTCACCAATGCTCTTCCCACCCATTCACACTTTGCTCATTTAAAACTGAACAGTTACAGCAATCAAAGGATGGTTTGGTGCTGGGCATCTTTCTGGGCTTGCCAGGATCTGGGTTACGCCAATTCCATCGCGCAGTAGATGCTCTGACACTTGCAGTCGCTTTCAGAGGGTGCGTGCTTTCTTCTAATATCATGTTGCATTGTAACATCAGGCATGTAGCTACAGCTCCCAATAGGCTTGGTTTATTATTCAACTGGCTAAGCCTGGAATAAACAATTACATTTCACACATCTTCAGTTTTTAGTCCCTCGGCCTCGCAATGAAGTAATTACTGGCATTTCTGGATGTCCCTACAAGGGAAAGAACTATTAAAATACACACCGCTCCAGTTTAATCACCTATAACTGCAAATGTCACAGCAGGCCACCTGCGTTGTCCCTATTAAGGATTTATAATTCCGTTCATTTAAGAATTAATTCAAAGTCTGTTCACTTCAATGTTGGATACTTCCTTTGTACGAAGCGTCCCGGTCGAGAGGCTGCAGGTCCGGCTGAAGGCTGGAAATGAGAGGTCACAAAGAAAATTAGGAAAAGGGAAATACGGTGGGGTGGGTGGGGAGCCCGTACAACACTGACATCAAACACTCCCAGGACAGGTACAGCACGGTGGAAGATACAGAGTAAAGCTCCCTCCACACTGTCCCCATCAAACACTCCCAGGACAGGTACAGCACGGGGTTAGATACAGAGTAAAGCTCCCTCCACACCGTCCCCATCAAACACTCCCAGGACAGGTACAGCACGGGGTTAGATACAGAGTAAAGCTCCCTCTACACTGTCCCCATCAAACACTCCCAGGACAGGTACAGCACGGGGTTAGATACAGAGTAAAGCTCCCTCTACACTGTCCCCATCAAACACTCCCAGGGCACGTACAGCACGGGGTTAGATACAGAGTAAAGCTCCCCTTTATGTTATTAAACTCTCTTATTTTGCAGCATTTCCAACCCACAATTTTGCACAGGGGATTAACATTTACCACAGGTTTAAACAGGTCAGAAAACAGAACTTATTTCAAAATTTAAACTACAATACTTACTTGGGGGAACTGGGCGGGGTTGTAAAACTGAACGGCTCCTGATGCAGGGCCACCATGCAGAGTCTGAGGGGCAGCCTGGAAAACACACAAACATTTCACAAATTGGCCTCAACAATATGTCACAAGACATGCAAGGAAAGAAAGCTGCTGCATTTATGGAATACATTTATCACAAACTCAGCATGTCTCAAAGCGCCTCACTGCTGAGGGGATGCCATGCTGCTGTAATCGTTAGAATGGCCTTGGCTCAGTCTCCATGGGGGCAGGAGCAGTGAGCAGCACACGTGCCTTTGAAGGTTTTGGATTTAAGTCAGATTCCAGAGGCTTTAGTGGCAAAGCCAGGCCGACATTCCCACTGCAGGATCGCGAGTGAGTTGCACTGTCGGAGCTGCTGTCTTGGGATGAGATGTGAGAATGGAATGAAGTCCCGTCAGTCCCCTCGGGTGAACATAACAGAATCCACGGCTGCTACTTCCAAATGGAGCAGGGGAGTTCTCCCCCGTGTCATGGCAGATCCTTATCCCTCAACAAACATTGCTAAATAATGAGATTTATTAGTCTCACACGTAGGCTGACATTAACACTGCAATGAAGTTACTGTGAAAATCCTCTAGTCGCCACATTCCGGCGCCTGTTCAGGCTCATAGAGGGAGAATTCAGAATGTCCAATTCATCTAACAGCTACGTCTTTGGACTGTGGGAGGAAACCGGAGCACCCGGAGGGAAACCCAGGCAGACACGGGGAGAACGTGCAGACTCCACGCAGACAGTGACCCAAGCCGGGAATCGAGCCTGGGACCCTGGAGTTGTGAAGACACAGTGCTAACCACTGTGCTACCGTGCCACAGGATATCTGCCATTGTTAAATCACTGATTGTGGGATTTTGCTTTGCATAAAATGGCTGCCTTGTTTCCCAATTTACAGCAATGACTACATAGTACTCCCATGGCTGTGAAGTATTTTGGAGAAATCCTGAGGTAATGAAAGGCGCCATAAAATTGCAAGTTCTTTATTTTAGGGAAAGACAAAATGATGGGATCGGCAGTTATATTTGTGGGCAGCACAGTAGCATGGTGGTTAGCATAAATGCTTCACAGCTCCAGGGTCCCAGGTTAGATTCCCGGCTGGGTCACTGTCTGTGTGGAGTCTGCACGTCTTCCCCGTGTGTGCGTGGGTTTCCTCCGGGTGCTCCGGTTTCCTCCCACCGTCCAAAGATGTGCGGGTTAGGTGGATTGGCCATGCTAAATTGCCCGTAGTGTAAGGTTAATGGGGGGATTGTTGGGTTACGGGTACAGGGTGGATACGTGGGTTTGAGTAGGGTGATCATTGCTCGGCACAACATCGAGGGCCGAAGGGCCTGTTCTGTGCGGTACAGTTCTATGTTCTATGTCCACTGATGACCCAGTAGGTTTAGTTCACAAACAGCTCAGGACCACACAAGCTCCCAGAGCTCAGTCAAACCCAGTGTCCCTGATTTGGGGATGATTCAGGAGCCCGGACCCCTGCTCCTGATCAGCGTAACACTGAACAGATGGGATGCATGGAACAGCAGAGACAGGATTGTACTCCACTATGATGCCTCCAATAGCTGAACAACCCTCTGTGATCTAGGATGGCACAATAAATAACAGTCCCTGCGGTGAGTCAGTACCAGCCTTACCTCAGGAGCCCCAACCCCACTGAAAGAAACCAACCTCAGGCAAGATGGGGAGACAGTTAGCGAGAGAGAGAAACAGCTTCAAACATAAATAAGGACCTTTTTTTAAATTAAGATTGCTGATTGGATAGGCAACAGAGGAGGTGGGAGAACAGGCGAGCTGCCCAGTCAGACAGGCAGGAGCGCTGAGTTGCCCAGTCAGACAGGCAGGAGCGCCGCCCAGACAGACAGGCACGAGCGCCGCCCAGACAGACAGGCAGGAGCGCCGCCCAGACAGACAGACAGGAGCTCCGCCCAGACAGACAGGCAGGAGCGCCGCCCAGACAGACAGGCAGGAGCGCCGCCCAATCAGACAGTCAGACAGGAGCGCCACCCAGACAGACAGGAGCGCCGCCCAGACAGACAGACAGGAGCGCCGCCCAGACAGACAGACAGGAGCTCCGCCCAGACAGACAGACAGGAGCTCCGCCCAGACAGACAGACAGGAGCTCCGCCCAGACAGACAGACAGGAGCGCCGCCCAGACAGACAGACAGGAGCGCCGCCCAGACAGACAGGAGCGCCGCCCAGACAGACAGGAGCGCCGCCCAGACAGACAGGAGCGCCGCCCAGACAGACAGGAGCGCCGCCCAGACAGACAGGAGCGCCGCCCAGACAGACAGGAGCGCCGCCCAGACAGACAGGAGCGCCGCCCAGACAGACAGGAGCGCCGCCCAGACAGACAGGAGCGCCGCCCAGACAGACAGGAGCGCCGCCCAGACAGACAGGAGCGCCGCCCAGACAGACAGGAGCGCCGCCCAGACAGACAGGAGCGCCGCCCAGACAGACAGGAGCGCCGCCCAGACAGACAGGAGCGCCGCCCAGACAGACAGGAGCGCCGCCCAGACAGACAGGAGCGCCGCCCAGACAGACAGGAGCGCCGCCCAGACAGACAGGAGCGCCGCCCAGACAGACAGGAGCGCCGCCCAGACAGACAGGAGCGCCGCCCAGACAGACAGGAGCGCCGCCCAGACAGACAGGAGCGCCGCCCAGACAGACAGGAGCGCTGCCCAGACAGACAGGAGCGCCGCCCAGACAGACAGGAGCGCTGCCCAGACAGACAGGAGCGCCGCCCAGACAGACAGGAGCGCCGCCCAGACAGACAGGAGCGCTGCCCAGACAGACAGGAGCGCCGCCCAGACAGACAGGAGCGCTGCCCAGACGGGCAGGAGCGCCGCCCAGACGGACAGGAGCGCCGCCCAGACAGACAGGAGCGCCGCCCAGACAGGCAGGAGCGCCGCCCCGATAGAGAGGTGGCCACTTGGGTGGGAGGAAGGAGTTACTTCTTTCACCAATAAAGTTGACGATGATATTTAGCACTGGTACGGTTTACCTCTCCAAACTGTAAATTGCTGGGCTCAGAAGGCAATGGATCAGCATTTGGTACCGGGTTAAAAATCTGAAAAAAAGAGAAGCAACATGTTGGTATAAATTTAGTTTGCCTGGTTTCTTCCTTCCGCCACCTGTTCCCGGCCGGGGTGGGGGGGGGGGGGGGGGGGGGGGGGGGGGGTGTCTGTAATCTGTGGCTCATTCAAGTTCAGGTCTGACCCCAACTTTGATCGATTGAATAAATTTTCATTTTTCTAATGCTTTGTATCATTTTCAAATATTTATTAATACTCAATTTGTGAGAATTAACTTTTTTGTAAAACCTTGAAACATGCTGAAATGTGTCTTGGTCATGTTCTTCGTTATTACTGGTATTTGAGTTACAGCATTGTGGCTCTTCACCGATTGCGTTTTGACTACTTAATTATTAAGATTGCCAAACCTTACCCCAACAGTAGATGTGGAGATGCTTCCACTTGTGTGTCTGTGGGTAGGTGGGGGCGGATTTCAATGGGAAATATCTTTACCCAGAAAGTGGGGGAGAATGTGGGACTCGCTCCCACAGGGAGTAGGGAGAATGTGGGACCCGCTCCCACAGGGAGTGGGGAGAATGTGGGACTCTCTCCCACAGGGAGTGGGGAGAATGTGGGACTCGCTCCCACAGGGAGTGGGGAGAATGTGGGACTCGCTCCCACAGGGAGTGGGGAGAATGTGGGACCCGCTCCCACAGGGAGTGGGGAGAATGTGGGACTCTCTCCCACAGGGAGTGGGGAGAATGTGGGACCCGCTCCCACAGGGAGTGAAGAGAATGTGGGACTCTCTCCCACAGGGAGTGGGGAGAATGTGGAACCCGCTCCCACAGGGAGTGAGGAGAATGTGGGACTCGCTCCCACAGGGAGTGGGGAGAATGTGGGACTCGCTCTCACAGGGAGTGGGGAGATTGTGGATCTCGCTCCCACAGGGAGTGGGGAGAATGTGGAACCCGCTCCCACAGGGAGTGGGGAGAATGTGGGACTCGCTCCCACAGGGAGTGGGGAGAATGTGGGACTCGCTCCCACAGGGAGTGGGGAGAATGTGGGACTCGCTCCCACAGGGAGTGGGGAGAATGTGGGACTCGCTCCCACAGGGAGTGGGGAGAATGTGGGACTCGCTCCCACAGGGAGTGGGGAGAATGTGGGACTCGCTCCCACAGGGAGTGGGGAGAATGTGGGACTCGCTCCCACAGGGAGTGGGGAGAATGTGGGACTCGCTCCCACAGGGAGTGGGGAGAATGTGGGACTCGCTCCACAGGGAATGGGAAGAATGTGGGACTCGCTCCCACAGGGAGTGGGGAGAATGTGGGACTCGCTCCCACAGGGAGTGGGGAGAATGTGGGACTCACTCCCACAGGGAGTGAGGAGAATGTGGAACTCACTCCCACAGGGAGTGAGGAGAATGTGGAACTCCCTCCCATAGGGAGTGAGGAGAATGAGGGACACTTGACGGATTAGTTGCCTTAATACCCTGTATTCTTTCTAACCGTCTGCTTGACTATATTTCATGGCAATAGGCACTTTGCAAAGCATGATGGATATATATTAGCCTTATTTCACTCAAAAAGTTCTGCAGGTAATAGCAGAAGGTCAGTCCATGTAAACAAGTGCACAGCTGCACATTGTTGCTGACAGCAGACAATTGTTATTGCTCATAGACTACGAATTCAAGGCCTGTTGTTTAAGGCTGCTCGCTTTTCTGTCTCTGGGCTTATCAACGGAATCCCTCGTTTTTCTAAATATTGCTTATTGAACAATATCAAGTACTGCCTTGCCTCTGTACAGTGGGGAACAATTAGAAGGACTCTGGTCACTCTAAATCCACCCACCAATTTTGTGTTAAAATAAAGGACCTTTGCCGAAAACTCGAAGTGCTGGTATTTTTTCTCACTCCCTGTGGACTCACTCCCACAGGGAGTGGGGAGAATGTGGGACTCGCTCCCATGGGGAGTATGTGGGACTCGCTCCCACAGGGAGTGGAGAGAATGTGGGACTCGCTCCCACGGGGAGTGGGGAGAATGTGGAGCTCGCTCCCACAGGGAGTGGGGAGAATGTGGGACTCGCTCCCACAGGGAGTGGGGAGAATGTGGGACTCGCTCCCACAGGGAGTGGGGAGAATGTGGGACTCGCTCCCACAGGGAGTGGGGAGAATGTGGGACTCGCTCCACAGGGAGTGGGGAGAATGTGGGACTCGCTCCCACGGGGAGTGGGGAGAATGTGGGACTTGCTCCCACGGGGAGTGGGGAGAATGTGGGACTCGCTCCCACAGGGAGTGGGGGAGAATGTGGGACTCGCTCCCACAGGGAGTGGGGAGAATGTGGGACTCGCTCCCACAGGGAGTGGGGAGAATGTGGGACTCGCTCCCACAGGGAGTGGGGAGAATGTGGGACTCGCTCCCACAGGGAGTGGGGAGAATGTGGGACTCGCTCCCACAGGGAGTGGGGAGAATGTGGGACTCGCTCCCACAGGGAGTGGGGAGAATGTGGGACTCGCTCCCACAGGGAGTGGGGAGAATGTGGGACTCACTCCCACAGGGAGTGGGGAGAATGTGGGACTCACTCCACAGGGAGTGTGGGAGAATGTGGGACTCACTCCCACAGGGAGTGGGGAGAATGTGGGACTCACTCCCACATGGAGTGGGGAGAATGTGGGACTCACTCCCACGGGGAGTGGGGAGAATGTGGGACTCACTCCACAGGAGTGGGGGAATGTGGGACTCCCTCCCACAGGGAGTGGGGAGAATGTGGGACTCGCTCCCACACGGAGTAGTTATGGGGAATGGCAGATATATTGAAGGAGATAAACACGAGAGAGAAAATAATCGAGGGATTTGATGAAAGGTATAATGCAGGGGGGTCTGGAGGAGGCTTGTATAAAAGAAGCATGATAGATAAGAGCAGATGGGCTGAATGGCCTGTTTCTGTTCTGTACATGCAGTGTAGACTGGTACCTGGGCATGTGCGGTTGCCTCGGGGTTTGTCTGTTCCACAGATTGAGAATTCTCTGCTGGGCTTCCTTCAGGGGGCTGAGATACTTCACCTAGAAACAAAAGAAAGGCAAGTATTTTGTATCTGTCCTCACAGTAAAAGACAAGGAAAAGTATTCAGAGAATGGAAAATCAAGAGGTAAAGGGGAGGGAGGAACTTTATCACAAGTCACTGCTGGAGAAAAAGTTCCAGGAAAACTAAAGAATGACAAGTCTCCTGGACCCAAGTACCTGTATCACAGGATCTGAAGGGAAATGACTGTTTAGACCACGGATGCATTGGTTGCAAACTTCCAAATCTCCTTAGATTCAGGAAGGTTCCAGCAAATTGGAAAACCACAAATGTAACATCACTTTTTAAGAAGGGGACACACACACAGAAAGCAGTTAACTATATACCAGTTAGCCTAAAGCCTGTCTCTGGGAAAATACTAGAATGTGTTGTACATTATTAAAGAGATTGCATTGGGACACATAGAAAATAATACGATCGTTTTTTAGAGCTCGTTGTGGACTTTTAAAAAAAAAATAAAATAAAAAAAATTTAGAGTACCCAATCCATTTTTCCAATTGAGGGCAATTTAGCGTGGCCAATCCACCTACCCTGCACATCTTTGGGTTGTGGGGGAGAAACCCACGCAAACACGGGGAGAATGTGCAAACTGCACACGGACGCAGTGACCCAGAGCCGGGATCGAACATGGGACCTCAGCGCTGTGAGGTAGCAGGGCTAACCAACTGCGCCACCGTGCTGTCCTCTCGTTGTGGACTTAAGAAGCAGGGTGAATACAAGGGAACCAGTAGATGTAGAGTATTTGGATTTCCAAAGGTATTTGATAAGGTGCCACATAAGAAGGTAACGAAAGGCACAACACAAAGAGTTCATGGTGTTTGGATGATACATTAGAATGCATAGCGGATTGGTGATTTAACAGGAAACAGAGTCAGGATAGGTGGGTAAATGTTAGAGTGAAATGCCAGAGGGGATCCTGTCCTTCACACACCAATTCTCCTCCGCTCCTCTCCCACCCATCTCACCTCCCCCTCCTTTTCCAACCACGTGGGCCATCGCTCAGTGGCCTGTACCCTCACCTTGGAGTCAAAAGGTCAAGAGCTCAAGTCCCAATCCATGGTGTGAACCCAATCCAGACAACACACTCCCAGTACACTACTGAGGGAGTGCTGCACAGTCAGAGGTGGTTTCTTGCAAATGAGGTTAAAGTGAAGCCTCGCCCACCTTCACTTGTGGATTAAAAGATCTTGTTGTGCTACCGGAAGGGTTGGGGAGTTCTCCCCCAGTGTCCTGGCCATTATTTATCACCCAATCCACATGAATTAAACAGAGATAATCCGGTCATGATCATACTGCTGTTGGCGGGAGTTTGCCCTGGGCCAATTAGTTGCCACATTCCCTGCACTACCACAGAGATTACACTGAAAACAAAACATGGTGTGGGGCTTCCCGAGGTCATTAGCGGTGCTACAGAAATGCAAGTCTATCTTCAGGCCAGGACTTCGCCACTTCTGGAAGCACAAGGAGCCTGGGGGAAAGAGAAGGAATATGTTATAATACTAACTAGTATAAGTATATAGCCAACAATGGCTGCAAAGGACCATACCTGGCAGTGGTACAAAAAGGTTGGTGGGAATGGGCATTGGTGCCAGGGGGGCGAACAGGTCCACGGGGGGCAGCAGTACCCCACCAGGCCTCGACCCACTGGGATTCAGGACATCCACATATCGAGCCTTTGTACCTGTTGGGGTGTGGTGTGGGAAGAGAGAATGCAAATCAGTTAAACAGGAATCACATGAAGATATTCTGCAGACTAGACAGATTCAAAATATTTTGTCAATTAGAAAGTGGAGGAGCCAAGAGATTTAAGGGTCTGTACAAAATTACTAAATGGCGAGTGGACAGGCCAAACTTGTTTAAATTTAAGTTTTCCTGCGCAGTGGTTAGCACTGCTGCCTCGTGTCGTCGAGGACCCGGGTTCGTACTGGCCACGGGTCACTGTCCCTATGGAGTTAGCCATTCACCCAGTGTTTCCGTGGGTCTCAGCCCCACAATGCAAAGTTTTTTTTGTATAAATTTAGTGTACCCATTCATTT